>NC_067400.1:142764774-143027274 GCF_016432865.1 Antechinus flavipes
CTATGAGAGAGGTAGAAAGAGGAAGACATAGCTTCCTGGGACTAACAGGGACCCCTGATGTTCCAATTTCAGGGTGTTGTAAATCACCCAGGTACACAGTATGCTGGACCACAGGTAGCATAAACCAGAGCTCAGTGAAAATTATATGTGTTTATAACATTTTTGCTTCCTGCAGTCCACCAGAGCTGAAGCTACCCTTCCAAATAAAGGAGAATTTGGCTCAGTGCATATGTCAAAACATTTAAGAAACAAGCAAATCACCCTACTTTATTTTAATTAAATAAAATGAAAACTCATTTTTCCCCCTGAATTCTATGTGTGGATGCCTGCTGCTGGGTTTTATAATAAAACTCTATCTGGATTTGGGGCTGCCAAGCCTCTCAGAGACTATAGTAGATACTGTAATTTAGTAAGAAATTGATAACATGAACAGCTGTAAGAAGGTCTGGCACAAAAAAGAGATTCTAGTTATAGCATGCTCTATTGCCTACTAAAACAGAAGGAACCACAGCAGTACTAATGGTTGGAAGATGAGCGGGTATATAGCACCTATACAACAGTCAATAACATAAAATGTCAATTCTTATTCAGCCCTATTCAAACAACTATGCATGATTTCTCCTGAAATTACTACTCTAGGCTAGATGATTTCTTCATTAGATTTCTTATTGCCACCTCTACATGGTGTTAAACCAGGGATGAATAATGGTTGCCCTAAAGCATCATAAAGCATATCCCCCTAGCTAACTTCTCCCTATAATGACAGTGAGAACACTGATTAGCTGCATGGAATTACTACTACGGATTGCAGCTGGCAAACAATTTCTCTTGCCTTATTCAAGGTGATTAGAAGGAACCAGAAAAAAATAATAGTTTCTGTCATCACTTTTGAAATTTAAAATGTGCATAAAACCTCAACTGCCACTAAAATCCTAACTTCATATTTCAGTATGAGAAGTGACCCTTAGTTCTCAAAGCCAATGTCAGCAGAGCACAACTCCTATCAAACTAGAAAGACTTCAAGTATAAAGTCTACAGTTGGGCTAAATGTTTGCTATCCAAAGAACAACCTGGGTAAATTTTAAGAAGCTGATCAAAATAAGATTTACTACCAAATAAAATGTAATTTCCAGCATGGAAACCACAGGAACATTGGATGCTATTAGTTATCAAGATTATAATCTGAAGCTACAGAAGATATGTTTATATTATATATAATATATATCATATATCCTTAAAGTATTGATATTATATGAGACAGAGTGGTCTTCAAGTTTCTAATTACATTTTTGTGTGCTTTTGAGAGAGCCAAACATCATTAAGTTTTGGCTCTTAAAAGGAAAATTCAAATTTGATTTGATCTTTCTCTGTAAGGCCATTTTCTACAAGTAATATATATTTTTAATGGAATGAAATGATGATAGCACAGTACATTTTCAGTTCTTGCCCCTTTCCAGTCCTATACTTTACATTTTTACAATTTGCAATATTAATGCATTTCTAATGGAGAAAAGAAAATCCTTTTCGCAAAAAGTCTTTGAAGGTGATTTCTTCTCTAAAATTTAACTGTGGAAACAATAATTTGAGTGTTTTCAATGGAAACTAGTATCTTCCTCCTTCAGCACTCTGTGCAATGCTATGTACACATTAGAACTTCAATATTTAATGAATTTAGATAGGAATTATTTTAATTTAATACTACAAGATGATGGTAAGTTGTGCATTTTAAAAGAATTTCTTTACCTTTATACATAATGAAGAATCATAGATTCAAGTACTTTAGTTATCCCACTTTTCATCTAACAAAAAGACTTCTATTATAACAATAACAACAATAACTCACATTTATGTGATGCAGTAATACTGGCAAAGTGTTTTCCTTACAACTCTGAGAGGTGGGTAATCTTTGAGAATTACAATAATGAGATATTTACTATAACATATGCATACATGCACGTATATATATGCATATATATGTGTGCATGTGTTTATCATTATATACACATAAATTTACTCTCAAAGTTCACTGATCAATTACATTACAATGGGCTACAAAATCCCCTGAAATCTAGCCATGGATTCTTATGGATGTATGGGCCCTAGCTAAAGAAACCCTGTTCTTTAGTTATCAATTAATCAATAAAGAAATATTTCTTGAATTTTTAGGTTCAAGGCATTGTGGTAGATGCTGGAGATATAAAGACAAAAAAACAGAAGTCTCTGCCTTTGAGAAGCTTGTTTTATAAAATAAGACATATACATTTATAATTATATAAAATCAATACAAGAAAAATTGGGGAAAAGGCAAAACAAATGGAGAATGAAAAAAATATTTCATAGATTTTTTTTGTCCTATGTACTGAATTTTGCTGAATTTTGAAAGAAATGAGAGATTACAAGTTGTAGCAATAAGGAGGATGTGTATTCTAAGATTGGGGGACAATCGGTACAAAAGCATATGGAAAATGGATGGATCATTGTGTGCAAAGAACACAGACAAATATGTCTTAGCCAATAAATACTTAAATGGGAGAAATTATTATGCTGAAAAAAAAAAGTAGATTGGGATCAAATTGTGAATGACCTTAAATACAAAATCAAAGAATTTATATTCAATCCTAGAGTTAATAAGAAGTCCCTGGAGTTTATTTATGAAAGAAATGCCATGTTAGACCTGTATTTTCAGGAAAGCATTTTGGCAGCTATATAAAGAAAAGGACAAATGAGAAGAAAGACTTGAGTTAAGGATATCAGGGACTACACAATAACATAGGTGAAATATGATAAAGAACAGAGATAGGGTTATGGTCCACACAGAGTATAACCAAAAAAAAAAAAAAAAGTGGGTGAATGTATTGTGAAAGTGGAAATGACTTGGCGATTGGTTGATTTTTGCAATGATTGACAACTGAGTGATTGTATAAGGTGGGAGAGAGTTAAGATGACATTTAAGATGACATCAAAGATATGACTTTGGGTGACTGGATAGATGTTATCCACAACAAAAATACAGAAGTTAAGAAGATAGGTGGATTTTGTGGTAGAAGAAGATTTTTTTTTGACATGCTGCATTTATGACATTGTGTTCAAAATGTCCCAGTATTGAAAACTTATAATAGTCATCTTCATAAAGAAAGTAATTGAGTCCATGGAACATAAGGACACCATCATGCAAGAAGGTGTAAAAAAAGATGAGACAAAATAAAGATTAATTGTATGATACATCCACTATTATATTAAATGGTATTGCTGGAAATCCAAGACGGAAACTGAGAAGAGAAAAATCAAGAGAACACAGTGTTATGATAATCCAGAGATGAGAGAGTATCCAAGAATGAGTGAACAATAACATCAAATGCTACAGATAGGTCAAGAAGAATACATATTGAAGATGTATACTAATTGCCAAATATATTTGGCAATTAAGCAATCACTGGTAAATTCAGAGATAACAGTTTCAATTAAATGATGAAGCCCAAAACCAGATTAACAAGAGGAAAGAAAGTAAGTAGGACAAATATAGACAACTTTTTCTGAGAGTTTTGGATACAAAAGGAAAATTATAGTTTGAGGGTCTGATCCTGGACTTTGCTCTTTGCTATTCCCACAAGACATTGCATCATGACAGGTCTGAGCCTTCATAACAGCACCATAAGCAAAGAATATTAGAGGGATTTATGGGGTGACAGAATCATCAGAATTTCAAGGAGTTGCTATTTAGTAACCTCAAATTCATTTGTCTTTTAAGGAGATTCCAGTCTTTCAGGATAGTAACATAAATCTGGATTCCTGGATAAATATCTTTGGCAAAGGATAGCACTGAGCAAAGGAATATGAAAATTGTCTTATCTGTTTATATATTACTGTGAGTCCTTTATGTGTTTCCTGCATCATTTATGGGTTTCAGTCAGGCCTCTGAATTTTCTTCATTATTTTGTGGAATGAAAAAAAATTCCTTGTTCTCTATATTAATGTTTCTTTTAATGTTTTTATAAGATCTTTAGGTCATTTTACCAAAACTCTTAAATATATATGTAGATAGCTATATATGTAGATAGGTGAATTCAGAAATTTCACTAAAATAAATTCTAAATGGAGGAAAATACTCAAAAGTAAAATTATTTAGGTAAGCTTCCCCTAATATTTGTTCCACTTTGCGTAATGCCATAGCCCTAAGACAGTGGACCATAGGTTAAATAATGAAATGCAAACCTTCTATGAATATATCCAAGGAATTTAAAATCCTTACAGGATAATTACAAGAACAAAATTTCATAGTGCATTATTAGAGACTTCCCTTCAGATTGACATTGATCTTTTAATTAAATTCTGGTGAATAAATAGTTAGGAAATAAAGCAGTGATCAATAGGAATCAGCATGGAGTTACAAAAACAAATCATGACAAACTAATCCTATTTCCTTTCTTTCCTTTCTTTCTTAACATCAGAAACTTACCTTTGGAATTGTTTTTGTTGTTCAATGAAGTCTAACTCTTCATGATCCCAACCACAACACATCATTACTGTCCATGGAGTTTTCATAGCAAAGATACTGGAGTTATTTGCCATTTCTCTCTCCAATGGATTAAGGCAAACATGTTAAGTGACTTGATCAGGGTCACACAGCTAGCAAGTGTTTAAGGCTAGATCTGAATTCAGATCTTCTTGACTATCTACAATGCTCTATCTACTAAGCTACCCATTTTCCTCATTAATCAAGAATTTAGAGTACTAATAGCATGACCTAAATACTAAAAGAGTCTTAAAATAGTTGCCCCTTTTCTCCATCACTCTGTAACTATCACTGCAGAAGCTGAAAGGATCTACAGAAGATTAAAGACAGTTTTCAATTGTTTTTTTGTTTCATGGTTTGCCATCACTATCTCAGTATCACATGTTGATTGGCTTTCCTTTACATAGCTAGGTTGGTCCTTCAAATTTATATTCCTTTTGAGCTAAGCATCCATTTTGATAAAATTTGCAAGGGATCTTGGGATTTACAGGCTAAATTTCTTTCTCAGGGACCATATCTTAAACTCTAATCAAACTGGCTCTTATTGATTGGTCACCAATAGATCCCAGGCCAATCCCATTTTTTGGCCTGCGATTGCCTTAAAGTGAATATCAATAGCTGTTATTTTTTAGCCAGAAACCCTAAGAGTCTTCCCTTCCATATCTTTTTTTGACTAGGTAAAAGAGGCCATTTTTTGGTCTTATTTTTAACCTAGCTTTAATCTTTGATTAGGCATTGCCTCAGTCAAACTGAAACCTGCTAAAGATTTAGGGACTGGGAATTTTTGGAACAAGAAATTCCTAGTTCCAAAAGATGTCTTTGGGGTTAGCACCAAATGATGAGATTGTAGGCATCAAATACTCTAGTCATGTGAAGAATTTACAATGGCCATTCTCTTTGGCAAAAGATAGATTTATTTAGGACAAGAAGTTACAGGGAAAATGAAGAGATACAATAAACACCAAGAATGGGTAAAAATGACATAGAGTTGGGAGACCATATAGTTAGCAAGAAAAAGTATTTTTACAATTAATGATGGAAAAGATAAATTTCCTAGTGGAATTCATAATTTACTAGGAGAAAGAAAACATCCCATGAGGTTGGAGTATCCCTTAGCTGGTAGGCTAAATAATAAGATCTATCATCCTAAAAGAATTAGATGTGCATAAGAAGGAGAAAGATGCCATAAGGGATGGTGGGATGAAAGGAGAGATATCACATGGTATGAGAGAGGGGTGAGGAGAGAGTGATGGAATGCTATGATGGACTATCACCCCAAGAGAGATTCAGTAAAGATGGTATGAGCCGGACTTCCGGTTAAGATGGCGGAGAGGAGGCTCACAGCTGCATAAGCTCCACGCTTTCTCTCACTATCCATTTCATTACAAGCCTCTGAATCAATGCTTGACTGAAAAAAACGCACAACTAGTTACCAAGAGAAGCCATCCTTGAGATTCGCCAAGAAAGGTCTGTCTTTACTGGAGGGCTGGGGCGGTTTTAGATCGGGCGCAGGCGGCGGGCAGCGGCAGTGAGAGCACGGGAGCAGACTGGAGAGGGGGTGGGGAGTGATCGCAGCCGTCTCTGCGGGGAGAACTTCGCTACAGGTTTGGATACTTTACTCCGGCAGCAAGTCAACAGCCCAGCAGAGAAGCTAAAAACACCGGGGCTGAAGAATACAACCCCAAACAGCTGGAGTCTCTCAGGTCCTGGCCGCCCCCCCCTTCCCCCCCCTCAGTGACTCAGCACGCTCTGGGATCTCAGAGCCCACGCGCACACAGTCCTGCTAGTGCCTCACTGCTGCCCCCTGCAGTCTGTAGAGGAAACTCGGTAACACACCCAGCCCCTCCCCCAAAGAAAGACTCCAGTTTTTTCCGTTTTTCTTTGCTAGTTTGTCTCTGAGCAAGAAACTGAAGAGGACTTTAACCCTTGACAGCTTCTACACAGATAGAGAGCAGACTCTAAATCCTGAGGAGACTAAAAACAGGCAGTCCCCAGGTGAATCCCCAAAGGAGGAGATTGTCTGTTCCTCAGCACAGATGAACCTCATAGAAGTGATTAAAAAGGCTCTCACAAGGGAGCTGGAAGAAAAATGGGGAAAGCAGAGTGAGGCTTGGGAAAAGGAGAGGGAGGCTTGGGAAAAGGAGAGGGAGGCTTGGCAAAAGAGCCTGGAGAAAGTTAAAGAGAGAGTGGATAAAGAAGTAAAATCCTTGAAAAATAGGATTGGTGAACTGGAAACAGAAAATAGCTCTCTAAAAAACAAAATTGGCGAAATGGAAAAAAATTCCACAGAACAAAAGAACTCAATTGGACAATTAGAAAAAGATCTTAAAAAAGTGAGTGAAGAGAATACTTCACTGAAAATCAGAATTGAACAAGTGGAATTGAATGACTCAAGGAGACAAGAAGAATCAGTCAAGCAAATCCAAAAAAATCAAACAATGGAAAAGAATGTGAAATACCTTCTGGGGAAGACAACAGACCTGGAAAACAGATCCAGGAAAGACAACCTGAGAATCATCGGACTTCCAGAAAAGAATGATGAAAAAAAGAGCCTGGACACTATTTTCCAGGAAATTATCAAAGAGAACTGCCCAGAAGTCATAGGAACAGAGGAAAAAATAAACATTGAAAGGATTCATCGATCACCCACTGAAAGGGATCCTAAAATCAAAACACCAAGGAATATAGTGGCCAAATGCCAGAACCCTCAGACGAAGGAAAAAATATTGCAAGCAGCTAGAAAAACCCAATTCAAGTATCAAGGAGCCACAATAAGGATCACCCAGGATCTGGCAGCATGCACATTAAAAGATCGAAGGGCCTGGAATATGATATTCCGAAAGGCTAAGGAACTTGGTATGCAACCAAAAATAACTTACCCAGCGAGAATGAGCATCTTTTTTCCAGGGAAGAAGATGGACATTCAACGAAGTAAGCGAATTTCATCTATTTCGGATGAAAAAGCCAGAACTTAACAAAAAGTTTGATCTACAAATATAGAACTCAAGAGAAATCTAAAAAGGTAAAGATTAATCTTGGGAACCATATTTTGACTATATAGATGTATAAAGAATACATGTATACCTTGTTCTAGAAATTGATGTGGAAAGGACATTGTACCAGAAAAAGGGTAAAATGGGGGTAGTACATCTCATGAAGAGGCAAAGAAAACCTAGTATATCTGAGAGAAAGAATGGAGGGGGATGAATATAGTGGGTATCTTACTGCCTTCAGAATTGGCTTTAAGAGAAAAATTTTAGACATATTCAATCTATGGTGAAACTTCTCCCACCTCATTGAAAAGTGAGAAGGGAAAAGTGAAAAGGGAAGGAATAAGCTAAGAGGAAGGGAATACGGAAACTGGGAGGGAAAGGGGTAAGATAGGGGGAGGAACTCTAAGGCAGGGGGAGAGATACTAAAAAGGGAAGGCTGTGAGAAGCAAGTGGTACTCACAAGCTTAATACTGGGAAGGGAGGAAAGGGGAAAGAAGGGAGAAAAGCATAAACCGGGGTTAACAAGATGGCAAGTAATACAGAATTGGTGATTCTAACCATAAATGTGAACAGGGTAAACTCCCCCATAAAGAGGAAGTGGTTAGCAGAATGGATTAAAAGCCAGAATCCTACAATATGTTGTTTACAGGAAACACACCTGAAGCGGGGAGATACATGCAGGTTAAAGGTAAAAGGTTGAAGCAAAATCTACTATGCTTCAGGTGAAGTAAAAAAAAACAGGGGTAGCCATCCTGATCTCAGATCAAGCTAAAGCAAAAATTGATCTAATTAAAAGAGATAAGGAAGGGCACTATATCTTGCTAAAGGGTAGCATGGATAATGAAGCACTATCTATATTAAACATATATGCACCAAGTGGTGTAGCATCTAAATTCTTAAAAGAGAAATTAAGAGAGCTGCAAGAAGAAATAGACAGTAAAACTATAATAGTGGGAGATCTTAACCTTGCACTCTCAGAATTAGATAAATCAAACCACAAAATAAATAAGAAAGAAGTCAAAGAGATAAATAGAATACTAGAAAAGTTAGATATGATAGATCTCTGGTGAAAATGTAATGGAGACAGAAAGGAATACACTTTCTTTTCAGCAGTTCATGGAACCTATACAAAAATTGACCATATATTAGGACATAAAAACCTCAAACTCAAATGCAGTAAGGCAGAAATAGTAAATGCATCCTTTTCAGACCACGATGCAATGAAAATTACATTCAACAAAAAACCAGGGGTAAGTAGACCAAAAAATAATTGGAAACTAAATAATCTCATACTAAAGAATGATTGGGTGAAACAGCAAATCATAGACATAATTAATAACTTCACCCAAGAAAACGATAATAATGAGACATCATACCAAAATGTATGGGATGCAGCCAAAGCAGTAATAAGGGGAAATTTCATATCTCTAGAGGCCTATTTGTATAAAATAGAGAAAGAGAAGGTCAATGAATTGGGTTTGCAACTAAAAATGCTAGAAAAGGAACAAATTAAAAACCCCCAGTCAAACACTAAACTTGAAATTCTAAAAATAAAAGGAGAGATCAATAAAATTGAAAGTAAAAAAAAAAAAACTATTGAATTGATTAATAAAACTAAGA
The DNA here is from genome assembly GCF_016432865.1 of Antechinus flavipes. Lineage (NCBI taxonomy): Eukaryota > Metazoa > Chordata > Mammalia > Dasyuromorphia > Dasyuridae > Antechinus > Antechinus flavipes. The sequence goes on from NC_067400.1 coordinate 142,773,901, forward strand.
GTTGGTTCTATGAAAAAAACAACAAAATAGACAAACCCTTAGTAAATCTGATTAAAAAAAGGAAAGAGGAAAATCAAATTGTAAGTCTTAAAAATGAAAAGGGAGAACTCGCCACTAACAAAGAGGAAATTAGAGCAATAATTAGGAGTTACTTTGCCCAACTTTATGCCAATAAATTCGACAACTTAAATGAAATAGAAAAATACCTCCAAAAATATAGCTTGCCCAAACTAACAGAGGAAGAAGTAAATATCCTAAACAGTCCCATCTCAGAAAAAGAAATAGAACAAACTATCAATCAACTCCCTAAGAAAAAATCCCCAGGACCAGATGGATTTACATGTGAATTCTACCAAACATTTAAAGAACAATTAACTCCAATGCTAAATAAACTATTTGAAAAAATAGGGACTGAAGGAGTCCTACCAAACTCCTTTTATGACACAGACATGGTACTGATACCTAAACCAGGTAGGCTGAAAACAGAGAAAGAAAATTATAGACCAATCTCCCTAATGAATATTGATGCTAAAATCTTAAATAAAATATTAGTAAAAAGATTGCAGAAAATCGTCACCAGGATAATACACTATGACCAAGTAGGATTTATACCAGGAATGCAGGGCTGGTTCAATATTAGGAAAACTATTAGCATAATTGACTATATCAATAACCAAACAAACAAAAACCATATGATCATCTCAATAGATGCAGAAAAAGCATTTGATAAAATCCAACATCCATTCCTAATAAAAACACTTGAGAGCATAGGAATAAATGGACTTTTCCTTAAAATAGTCAGGAGCATATATTTAAAACCATCAGTAAGCATCATATGCAATGGGGAAAAACTGGAACCTTTCCCAGTAAGATCTGGAGTGAAGCAAGGTTGCCCTCTATCACCATTATTATTTAATATCGTATTAGAAACACTAGCCTCGGCAATAAGAGTCGAGAAAGATATTAAAGGAATTAGAGTCCGCAATGAAGAAACCAAACTATCACTCTTTGCAGATGATATGATGATATACCTAGAGAACCCTAGAGATTCTACTAAAAAGCTATTAGAAATAATTCATAATTTTAGCAAAGTAGCTGGCTACAAAATAAATCCCCATAAATCCTCAGCATTTTTATACATCACCAACAAAACCCAACAGCATGAGATACAAAGAGAAAATCCATTCAGAATAACTGTTGATACCATAAAATATTTGGGAATCTATCTACCAAAGGAAAGTCAGGAATTATATGACCAAAATTATAAAAAAGTCTCCACACAAATAAAGTCAGACTTAAATAATTGGAAAAATATTAAGTGCTCTTGGATCGGCTGAGCGAACATAATAAAGATGACAATACTCCCTAAACTAACCTATTTATTTAGCGCTATACCAATCAGTCTTCCAAGAAAATATTTTAGTGATCTAGAAAAAATAACAACAAAATTCATATGGAACAATAAAAAGTCGAGAATCTCAAGGGAATTAATGAAAAAAAAAATCAAATGAAGGTGGCCTAGCTGTACCTGATCTAAAATTATATTATAAAGCAGCAGTCACCAAAACCATTTGGTATTGGCTAAGAAATAGATTAGTGGATCAGTGGAAAAGGTTAGGTTCACAAGACAGAATAGTCAACTATAGCAATCTAGTGTTTGACAAACCCAAAGCCCCTAACTTCTGGGAAAAGAATTCATTATTTGATAAAAACTGCTGGGATAATTGGAAATTAGTATGGCAGAAATTAGGCATGGACCCACACTTAACACCATATACCAAGATAAAATCAAAATGGGTCTATGACCTAGGCATAAAGAACGAGATTATAAATAAATTAGAGGAACATAGAATAGTTTATCTCTCAGACTTGTGGAGGAGAAAGAAATTTGTGACCAAAGATGAACTAGAGACCATTACTGATCACAAAATAGAAAATTTCGATTACATCAAATTAAAAAGCCTTTGTACAAATAAAACTAATGCAAACAAGATTAGAAGGGAAGCAACAAACTGGGAAAACATTTTCACAGTTAAAGGTTCTGATAAAGGCCTCATTTCCAAAATATATAGAGAACTGACTCAAATTTATAAGAAATCAAGCCATTCTCCAATTGATAAATGGTCAAAGGATATGAACAGACAATTTTCAGAGGATGAAATTGAAACTATTACCACTCATATGAAAGAGTGTTCCAAATCATTATTGATCAGAGAAATGCAAATTAAGATACCACTACACAATTATCAGATTGGCTAAGATGACAGGAAAAAATAATGATGAATGTTGGAGGGGATGCGGGAAAACTGGGACACTAATGCATTGTTGGTGGAGTTGTGAACGAATCCAACCATTCTGGAGAGCAATGTGGAATTATGCCCCAAAAATTATCAAATTGTGCATACCCTTTGATCCAGCAATGTTTCTATTGGTTTTATATCCCAAAGAAATACTAAAGAAGGGAAAGGGACCTGTATGTGCCAAAATGTTTGTAGCAGCCCTGTTTGTAGTGGCTAGAAACTGGAAAATGAATGGATGCCCATCAATTGGAGAATGGCTGGGTAAATTGTGGTATATGAATGTTATGGAATATTATTGTTCTGTAAGAAATGACCAGCAGGATGAATACAGAGAGGACTGGCGAGACTTACATGAACTGATGCTAAATGAAATGAGCAGAACCAGGAGATCATTATACACTTCGACAACGATATTGTATGAGGACATATTTTGATGGAAGTGGATTTCTTTGACAAAGAGACCTAACTGAGTTTCAATTGATAAATGACGGACAAAAGCAGCTACACCCAAAGAAAGAACACTGGGAAACGAATGTGAACTATCTGCATTTTTATTTTTCTTCCCGGGTTATTTATACCTTCTGAATCCAATTCTCCCTATGCAACAAGAGAACTGTTCGGTTCTGCAAACATATATTGTATCTAGGATATACTGCAACATATCCAACACATAAAGGACTGCTTGCCATCTAGGGGAGGGGGTGGAGGGAGGGAGGGGAAAAAAATTGGGACAGAAACGAGTGCAAGGGATAATTTTGTAAAAAAAAAAAAATTACTGTGGCATGGATTCTGTCAATATAAAGTAATTATTAAATAAAAATTAAAAAAAAAAAAGAAAATTAAGAAACAGAAAAAAAAAAAAAAAAGATGGTATGAGCCATGGACAGATTTATAGGGGAAATTCAAACTCAGGGTTTTGACATAATTTGGCTTTCCGACCAGACACAACAAGGCGGGGCTACCCATGACCTTCATAGAGAGTAGGACTATGAGATGAAACTAATTTTATCACTGCCCTTCCCTGCCTGCCCTAGGGAACAATTCCATCAATATTTCATTCTTTCTTTACCAACTGTACCCAGTTATTCAGGAACTCATCAAAAGGAATCAAGAACCATCAGACTGCCTGAAGCAAGCTGGTCCAGATTGGACATGGAGAAGGTTAAATTTCCGCTGCTAGTCAGTAGTGGTATTAGGTTTATAAACATTTGAAAATCTGATAATAGAAATTAATAGTAAAATATAATTGAAATGGACAATAAATAAAAGAAAGTCCATGGGCAAGATGAAATAGAAAATTTAGTCACTGGATAGATAACAAAACTCAGGGGCCCTTTGGTTGGCTGAGCTGACTGACCATGTCAAAATCTGGACAATTTAGTTCCAGGGCAGATGGCAAGGCCTAGAAGATCTTGGAATGCAGTAACAAGGATTATTGTAAAGCCTGTTGGTCTCACACCTCACTGTAAGGAATAGAACTGTTTTTTTTACCCCCCAAGTCATCTAAGTAATAAGAATAATCAAAGAATCCATATGAGTATGGATCATATAATCATATATATGATACATATATATCTGTATTGGTGCCATGTTAAATTCAGACAAAAGGTATTTTTATATTGAAAGTTTATGAAATTGAATTATCTCATTATAAATAAATTTAAACATATTTTCTTCCTACAAGTATCATATTTTATTAATTCAGTTATTTATAAGGGGTAGATAAACTCTGATGAAGGCAATAAAGATAAATCACCAAATTATTAAAGAAAAAATGTCATCTAAAGGAAAATCTGATTCGGATTTTTGAATCATGACTAACATTTAAGGGATGACACATGATTATCTAATTTATCAAACATTTTTAAATGGAAATTTTTTGTGATGTAATGCATTGTGTTAAGCTGATAAGTTTATTTCTCTCAGTTTCATTTAACTGTATTGAATGAGAGATTTTGGAAAGTCTTAAAATCACCACATGTAATTAAAATCATCAGCTTTCTATTAAGAGAATGATAAAGATCATTAATTTTACAATAGCCAAAGAGGTTGGAATTCTGTAAAGCCATCTAACAAAGCTAATGAACCAAACCAAACAAGCCAGGGTGAATAGAAACATAGGCATATCAACTATGAATTGCATTTGAAATGCATAGTCTGTAATAGTCTATTTGTAATGGTTTAAGTTTAATATGGTTACTGAATTAATTTTTCATATGTTGAAAGAAAATTATCTTATATTCACATATGACACAAATAATTATCACTTTTATATAATATTCTATACTTGCCTTTAAATGAATGATGTGACATTTAGTAATAAACATGCAGTCAGTAATTTCAAGAATATACAGTATAAAGTATGACACACATTTGTAGATAACCTTAGTCATACAAATATAAAATGGTAAATAGTGAACAGATGTTGGCACTGTTCTTTTCCCTTTTTATTCTTTTCTGTTATTTTTCATTAAACAGAGTATTTAGTAAAAATGTATGACAAATGGCAGAATATTTTTTTAGCTGCAAACCTCTCTAAACAAGCAAATCAAAAAATCAAAAAGTGATTATACAACAAATCAAAACAATAACTAAAAGAGATTCTACAAGATAAAAGAATAAATGCCACAAATAGATCACTCTTGTTTATATTAAGTCCATTCTATCAATGAGGTCCAAAGTAAAAACCCCAAGAAATAATATCATAAAACATAATCACTTAAAGTTTAGCATCCTAAATACTAAAGCCACACTGCAATCCACATGCAACTTTATGCTTCCCTATATGCCTATGTACATTTATACATCTTTATGAGATATACATGCTGTGGGCATCTTACACTTAGGATATTAGAAAGAACAGTTAGGCTTTTATAAGTCATATTTTACCATTTACTGCATCTTTACCATCATACAGTTGACTGAAAGATGTGGAGAATATACGATCTCATTAAGCTAGTTGCATATTATTGATCATGCAAAATCATTTCATTTAGCCTAGCAAAATGCTTACTTAAAAGCTATTTTCCAACAAAATGTCTCCTGTGCACACATTCAAATAATCTAATATCTTTTGAAATATATAAAAAATAAATAAACATGTTGTATGATTATCTGGCAAACATAAAACATAAGCATCAGGTAATAAATAAAACAGGGGCAGAGCATGTTTGTCTCTAATGTTTGGCACTGATTGAAAAGACACAGTACAAAGTCCAAATTAAAGGGAATTCCCTGTGAGAGGTACAACTGTCAGAAGATATTTTGTTGGCATATTAAAATTTAGCACCTAGCACAATCTCTTGGGAAAAAATTCTTATACATGCAAAAGAGTTTGATCTAACAATCCATACAAGAAAGACTAAGTGGATAAAGTTTTTTTTTTAACCCACATTATAACACTTTAGACATTATAACATTATCCATTTAAATGAACAACTTATAGACCTTTCCTTGAGTGTATATATGTGTAGCAATGGGTAAAATAAACAACAAGATGAACTGAATTGCCTCAAAAAATCCTTCTCTCAGAAACAAAGGTCCTTCTTTTTAATACAAGTATTTTGCCCATGTTGTTTTACTTATAATTGTGAAACATGGAATAAAATAGTGTGTGAGGAATTGAAAATGAATGGAAAAGCACATAATAAGTATGAGAAGATTATAGCATATAACCAGTGAAGGACTTGGAAGAGCAGACATAAAAGATATCACTGGATGGTCATAAGATGAAGACAACAGATAGTGGGTAGGTTTCCTGATTACTCCATGAGTACTTACGTTATCAAGAGAAAGTGAGGAAGGCCTCCAATATGATCATTTAAATAAGACTCTAGATAAGATGGTCAAGTGTTATTGACTTGTAATGCGAATTATGGGAGAAATATTCATTGTTACATTGCAGTTCCATATACATTTGTGTATGTAGTGTTTCTGGCTTTTGTCATTTCTCTGAGAAGGGTAAAATCTTTATCTTAGTCAAGCATGTCTGTTCATTTCTTTTCCCCCAATTTTTAAATGTTTTCAGTTCTCCACCTCCCTCCCTGAGGTTGCAAGTTATCAGATTATAGGTTATACATGTGAAATCACGTAAAACATTTCCATATAGTCATTTTGTATAAGAAAACTGAAATAAAATTTAAAACATGAAAGAAAGTGAAAAATATCATTCTTCAATTTGTATTAAAGCAATATTAATTATTTTTCTACAGGCAGAGAGTATGCTTCATGATTAGCCCTTTTGGATTGTCTTAGATCATCATATTGCTGAGAGTAGCTAAGTCATTCACAACTCTTCTTTGAACAATATTACAGCTACTGTGCACAACATTTTGCTGGTTCTGTTAACTTCATAATGCATCAGTTTATATATAAGCCTTTCCAGGTTTTTCTGAAATCATCCCCCTTGTCATTTCTTAAAGCACAATAATATTCCATTACAATCATATACCATAGTTGTTTACCCATTCCTTAATTTGATGGGTATCCCTTTTGTTTCCAATTCTTAGTCCCTTCCAAAAGAACTGCTATAAATGATTTTGTACAGATAGGTTCTTTTCCTTTTGGGGGCATGTTTTTGGGATATACACTTAGTAGAAGGATTGGTGGATCAAATAGGGATGCACAGCTTTCTAGGCATAGATTCAAATTGATGGGTCACTTCAAAGTTCCATCAACAGTGCATCAGTGAAACAGCATTTCCATACCACCTTCAACATTTAATATTTTCCATTTTTTCCCTCATATTAGCCACTCTGATAGTTGTGAGGTGGTACTTCACTGAATTATTTTAATTTGCATTCCTCTAATGAATTCTCAATAATGTCGTTAAGAGCACTTTTATGTGACTATATTTCTTATTATAGTTTTTGTTATATATATTATAAGACTATATGACTATATGTCTATATATGACATATATTTATATGACTTTTATTTCTTTATCTGAAAACTGCCTATTCATATCATTTGACCATTTATCAATTGGGAAATGAGTTATATTTTTATAAATTTCCCTCAGTTCTTCACATATTTGAGAAAAGAGATCTTTATACCTGTGAAAATTTCCCCACAGTTTTATATTTTCCTTATAATTTTGCATTTGTTGGTTTTGTTTGTGCAAAACTTAATTGTATATAATCAAAATCATCTATTTCACATTTTATAATGCTCTTTATATCTTTTTTTTCTGTCCATGTTTATCTATTCCTAATAAGAAATCAACTCCATTATGCTAGGGACAGCTAATAGCACAGTGGGTAGAGGATAGGCCTTGAGTCAGGAAGACCAGATTTCAAATCCAGCTTCAGAAACTTACTAGTTATGTGACTGTGGGGAAGTCATCCAATTCAATATGCCTCAGCTTCCTCATCAGTAACATGAATTGGACAAGAAAATGGCAAACCACTATAGTATCTTTGTCAAGAAAATCCAAAATTGGGTCAAGAAAAATTGGACAGTATTGAAATGCCTAAGGAACGAAATGATGAAAATGTGACTAGAGTTTAGTAAAAAAATTTTCAAGTTCATGCAAGTAGCCAGATTTTGATATTAAGACAGGGGCTATTTGAAAAATTCACACTAGCTACATTCTTCAAATTATGAGCTGGTGAAATTATATATTATGTAGTGGGGACTCTAGAAGTGCAATTATTCTGAGCATGGTAGAGAACTTGACAGTTCATCAGAACATCCCACTCAATAATAGTGTCATAACCACTAGTAGGAGCATAAGGATTTTTAGGTTCTCTTTTTTATTGAATAATATAATTAATTTGTAAATGGTTAGCCTCTATATAACAAGGAATTTATTCTCATTAAGTAATTTATCTGATATATGGTTTATTTTTCTTAAATAAGGTAATATGTGGTAAATTACAAGGTTTGTTATTATTCAATCATTTCAGTCATGATGTTCAAATCTTTATTAACCCAATTGTGGTTTTCTTAGCAAAGAGATTGAAGTGGGTTGTTATTTCCTTTTCCTATCCATTGTGCCACCTAGGTGCTCAAATTACTACGCTTAGCTTGCTCTAAGGCTGATGATCAATGAAATTTCTATTTCCTCTACTGAATGCTTATCAATAGTTAAGCAAGGCCATTAGAGATTCTGATTTTCCATAGTGGTTTTCTCTTGCACCATTGTTTCCACCTGACTGTTCATTTTTATGTCTTATTTTTTCACTGAACTTTCTTAGTTGAACATGATTTTAATTAGGCTCCATAACCAATTTTCACTGTAATTTATTTTTTTTCTTAAGAAAATTTTGTTTTTGAAATATTTTTGAGAAGTAAAATGGGATAAAAAAACCATAGATATTGTGAGTTCTAATACTCGGGTGATTATTTTTCTTGCTTTTACATATTTACTTGCTTATTTTATTACTTTAGTAGGACCATAATTCTAGCAAGAATATAGAATAGGACAAAAGGTTTTTTTTTTGTTTTTTTGGTTTTTTTTTTTTTCTAAATCCATGTGAGAAAACCTGTAAAGCTAAAATCTGCTGCATTTCTATAACCTGTGAATTAAACCTAAAGCCAGGTTCCCTATCAGGAACAAAACAGCACATTTTTTTCAATGACTGCCAAAAACTTGTCAAGTCTGCCAGCTTTTCACCTCCTCTCCTTGTTTTCATCATCATTTATAGAAGAAAAAAAACCCAGAATATATGCTATTTCCTTGTGTGTGTGTGTGTGTGTGTGTGTGTGTGTGTGTATGTATATATATATATATATATATATATATAGTTATGTATGTATGAAAACACTTTGTTGCTTGAGGGACAGTATTTTTTAACATGCTGACATTTATTTCTTCTTTTGCCATTTTGTATTTATAACTTGTCTCCTCTTATTTTTATTGCCTCACTAATCTTCCCCCTTAGCAGATCCTTTACATTTTATTAGAAGTTCTCAGATTTTTTTTTTCTGAAAGCTACTTTTTATATCCCTGTTGAATTAAATTGGCCTCAGTTGTCCTTTTAGCACATCAGCCTATTTTTGGTGGAATTTCAATTGGAAGTCTTCCAACTATTTCTTAAGAAAAAGCTGATGTGTCACAGAAATCTCTGGAAAACATTCTATTTTGAAACAATTGTGTTTAAATATTCATGTTCTTCATCTTTCTTCTCCTTTATTATTGAGGTTTATATTGAAACAGGATTTTTATTTCTTTGCAGTTAATTTGCTCCTATTGCTTTGTCTTCCATTAAAATAACAATGAAATATCCTGTACATACCAATCAAGGCATAGTGCTGAACCTTTGGAAACAATAGGACTTAGGTTACACTGATTAAAAAGGGGGAGATTGCAAAGATACCTACCCTGCCATCTCTAGCTTAAACCAAGCATCAATGGACAGCCTTTAATTAAGAAGCATTAATGATGAATTCACTTTAAGACATTTATTGATACCCTGGCAATGCAAAACAATATACTATCAGTGGTATGTGCAATGTTTCTAGCACTGTGTCTCATTATCCTGGGGCTATTGTAACAGCATTCTTCTGAAAGATCTAGCTAGTCTGCTTCTGCATTAGGAAATCACTGCTTTAATTCTTTTTTTTTTCTTTTTTTTTTTTTTGGCAAAGATTCCATCTTCTCTGCTTTCAGTAAATTCTTATTATATGTTTCCAATGCATACAGGAAACACCATAAATATTGGTTGGTGGTGATGGATTCATTTTATATTAAATTATTAAATCCCATAATAATTTACAATGCATACCTGTATTTTTAATGTATTCTTTTAGTAGTTTTATATTTCTTCAGAATATAGCATCGGAATATGTACCTCCATGGACTAGATCCCTTATAAAATTCAGGAATACAAGCAGTAAGCAAATGTGTCATTTTATGGATGTGTATGTGTTTATGTATGTCTATGTGCATGTTATTTAACGCAAAAATTCCTTTCTATATTTGAGGTCTCCTATGTATTCTTCTTGCATTTGAATCACATATGCAATATCCTTATCTTCCTCCTCTTCCTCATTACAACAGTTTTCAACATTTTCTTTTATGAGCTTCCCAACAATCTTAGGGGATTGTGAGATACATGAATAAGAGGCTAGAACTGTTATATATATATATATATATATATATATCTCCTGGGTTTTTATAGAAGGGGCTCTCAGATGATGAAATCCTTTCTACCATTGCAGGTTGGTGACTTAAAGAGTTCCCTAAAATACAGTAGTTAAAGTGAATTGCCCAGGATCACAAAACCAGTGTATATCAGAAGCAGGACTTAAACCTAGGATTTTGTTTGTTTTCTATCAGGAGATGAAGTCAACACACATTTATTCAGCTCTCATTATATGTCAGGCAAGATTAAAAATTGAATATTTCTATATCAGCTCTCTATCTAAATGCCAGTGCTCCCTGGCATGAAATAGTTACTACATTTATTATTATTTCCATTTATTCACATTTTTCATCAGAAAAAAACAAAACAAAAGCAGAGAGGTCAAGTAATTTGACTGTGAAAGACAATAGAGTTTAGAAACAATATTGAAGCCTACAGTGCCAAAAGTAGAATGTAAATCCAGCTTTTCTCTGATCCCAGGTCTAGCACTCTAGTCACTATTCTATAGTGCTTTCTAGATTCACAGATTAAACATCAAAGGACACCTATTTCCTACTGTAAACAATCTATAATGACACAGTGAGAGGGAATGAAAGACATGGTTTATATATCTTTCATATTTGGTATCTTTCTCATTTGGATTTAGATTGAGTCCTTTTAACAACAATCAGCCTTCTATATAGGTTATAATGTAGTATAATGAAAGAATGGCTGGATTTGTCATCAGTGAAACTGGACTCAATTGTAGATTTAACACTTCCCCTCTGATTTTAGGTAGATTATTTTTGTTCTTTAGGCCTCAGTTCCTTCATTTGTAAAATCAGAGTTTTGAACTGACTATTTAGGTTCTTAACATTTTGAAATCTAGTGTCCTAATGTCTTTTTTATTCAACAAAGCGATTTAATTAAAAAGAAGTGGCTAATGTCACAAAAGTCTAATTCATTTGAATTATATTTTCTCATTCTATGCCTCTTTTTTGTTACTATTTCTGATCTAGTTTCTTTTTAATAATTTTCATGAACTGATCATCTCGCCACCTTGTACCTTCCTCCTTATTGATGTTGAACAGATGAATTAAAAAAAAAAAAACACCTTCCTGGAGATAATCTATATGAGTTAGTGACAATCAGTTTAATTAGGATAGCCATGATGCATTACATCAAAGCTGAATGATCCCAAATACCAGACATTATCCCCCTCCACACTTGTTTGTTTGGTATGACACAGTAAGAGCTAAGATTTATGAGCTCTTCAATCTCCATTCAGAATAATCTCATTTAAGTGGTACAAACTCTGCCCACTGACTTGCCTTACCAGTGATTAAGTCATTTCCTAGAACTGCCACATCAGCTCTTTGTCTAAAACACTATCTAAATATAAATAAGACTTGACTGGTTTTGAGGAGGGCCATGGGTCAATGTGGATTTTGTTGCATGTCTGAGGTGGTTCTGTTTCTGTGGTTTTATTTTATTTCCATTTATGAGATTCATTTCTCTATTTTTTAAATGTCCTCATGTGTGAGCCAAATCTCACATAGCTGAAACACTGGTTCAAATGTTTCAAAGGTAAATCTAGCCATGGTCATCAGGACCACCATACCATTCTGTTTCATTTTGTTGGCAGCATCTCATAAATAAGGCATGACTGGCTCCTAGCTAGAGCTGATTGAGAGTTGGATTTCCTGCAATTCTTAACTAATTGAAATTGATATATCAAAGTGCCATTGGTGAAAGTGATTCCTCCTTGTGAGGAGCTGAAATAATCAGTTTTGAAGTATGTTTCCTCCTGCTGGTCCAAAACTATTCCTGATGTTACTGTTGCCTCAGCAACAGATGAATGGACTGGTTTTTCTGAGGTTCCCTATGAAGGTACATGGCTCTTGTAACTAACAGATTTCTACCAGTCATAGCAGCTGTTTATGCTTTTCTACCTCCCATTATAGGTTTAAATTTTGAAGAAGAAATTGATTCTTCCAGTTTTCAATGCCTGATAATGACCATGTTACCTATTTATTAGGTAGTAGAACTAGTGCATGTGGGAGAATCACAATCCAGAAATCATGGGATGAATTCATGTGATAGTTTAGTGTTACGCCAAATAATAGTTAAAATGAAAACTAGTGAGGCAAAAGTCATTTGTAGATAAAGACAGTATAGCGTTCTGTATAGCGATTTTAAATCTTTGGAAAATTATTGATAGGCATTAACAGTTTGGAGTTGATTCCAGAAGCAATTGTGTTTATAGTAAGATCACACCCTCGTTAGAAGCAAAGAAAAAAATTTTTTATCAAATTAAAAGAAAAAATAAAGATGGAAGACCATCTTTATGAAAACAACAGCTCCAATGTCATCTATTTCAACAATCTGTTGACAATTAAAATGAGAAAATAGATAAAAGAAAATACATTAACTTTGAGTACCATTATTTGTTAGTTTCATAAAAGATATCTAGGTGTGCATAAATAATTATGAATCATATGTCTATTTTGTTATCTATGTAAATTTTTATGAAAATTATATTCGTCCATACTAAAGAAAGGTGTCCTAATGAAAATATGAGCAGGCATTAACAGACAATTCTCTAGCAACATTTCTAGAGTTCCCTGCATATTTTAAAGGTGTAGAAAATAAAAAAAAAAATTAAAAAAAACCTTCTGTTATGTTTGTTGATTAATTTTTTAAAAAATTACACATCAGAAGAAAACATTGGCAAATAGCATGGTGAAATGAATAGATAACATGCTTTGGAAAGAGGATAGCTTAACTACAAATTCCTTCTCTGACTAGCTATGTGACCCTGGTAAAGCTACTTAATTTCTTAGAGTCCCTAGACAAGGACAAATCGCAAAAGCTACCTAACTACATTGGTGGAAAGGAATATTCCTCTGAGATTTTCATACACCAAAGAAATTATAGGTCTGGATCTCTTCATACTTCCCCAAAAGAGCTGATCACAGTTTCAGAGGCTTCATTTTAATTAAGTATTTTCTACATATTTTAAAATAAGGGATTCCTTCATATCTGCAACAGCAGAAATAACTTTGTTTAATAAATAACTCTATAAACTCGCTAAAGGTAGCAATCACTGTCAAAGATGGTATTCTTTCTGAAAATAAAAGAAATTTTTTTAGAGAATGAGGTTCTCCAAAATGCTACTGTTTGCCAATGATGCAGTGATAACTGCCCCAAGTAAGGAAAAACTACAGGGTTTTTTCAAGGAGAGGATAGTAGATAAAAGTAAAGATATGACTCTGAATATTACTCCTTCATGGAGAAATTTAAATAATGTTCTAATAAAAAAATCAACAAAGCATCTTACCTACCATAAAACTATTTGTTATGTGTGCTTTAACAAGTGGTATGAAATATCATCAAGGTTATTTGTTACAAGAAGAGGAGATGGATGTTTCATTTAATGAGAATGAGGGGTAATTAAAGGACATCTTAAGTAGCATACTGATAGCCACGACATATCTTGAAAAAAATAATGCAGAATTTTTGGCAGATCTATGGAAGGATATACTCAAGAATTACACTGAGTGAGAAGGATTTCTTTTTTCTTTTTTCTTCATTTCTTTTCATTCTGTAGTTGTAGGTTGTAACAAGCCCCAGTGAATAACTACATTGATAAAATTATAAATTCATCAAACTATCCAAACTTGGAATTGTCAAACTTGGGATATTCAAAATATTGGCAAGGAGATTTACTATGACCCAAATTCAAGAAGAATATTCAATTCTAGATTATTTCACAAGCATTCCTATTTCTACTATTCACTTTGAAGATAACAGGAATACTCAAAATAAAAACTCAGTGTTAGCCACAATTACTATAAACAATCCTCAGCCAATACTATTAACTGACCTCCATTCTTTTCTTTTCTTTCAAACCGGGCAAGTTTTCATTCAGAGAATAGTTTGTTTGAATTTAGAGTGAGTCCTCTTCTTTTCATCTCAAGATTCATAAAGCTATTTTCTCTTTCAACAAATAGCTTAGAAATATTGAAATGGAAACTACCAACTCCCCCGTAATGAAAGTTATGTTTTCTCTAAGGGATTGCTTCCTGCCTTCTAAATCCCAGATATTTCAAAAGTGCTTCAATTGTTCCTCAACTCTAATGGTATGCAATATGGAAAATAAAGTTAAAGTTCAAGAAAGGAAGGTAAAGCAAGGTCAAGTTTGCATTTCCAAGCACTATATAAGTTTTATTAAGTTTATTTTAGGTTGAGATGAAAAATGGATAGCTATAACTCAGAAATATTCTGACTTTTCTTATTAAATATGTGAAGGTCTAAAATACAACCCTCAATATAAAAATTTTATAATTTTTATATTCAGGTAGGCTAGTCATTCACTTTTATATACCAATATCACCTGACATTTATAGTTTTCACAAACACAGACACAAAACTTTTATAAATTGCTTTGATATCTATTAGTTCAAATCTAGGGACACAAAAATCTAAAAAAAATGGTCAAGTGTAATGATCTTCATTTGATAAATGGGGAGACTAAAGTTCCAAAAGATTGTCATCCACCAAAGGTAACACAACTATGCAATGATAAACTAAATGACAGAATTCAGAGTAAGGTTTTTTAATCCTCAGTTCAGGATCTTTTTTTAAAAATAAAATTAATGTTCTTTTATTTCCTTTTATACAAAACTTTGGTGGATTTGATACACCATACAAATAAACCAATAAATAAATGATCACTTCTGACAACACCAATAACATAAGGCTGATATTTTAAAAGCCCATTTAATTAAAGGTTTTTCTATACACAAACACATACACACATCACAACCTTCAAACGAATAAACTCCCTTATAGCTCTTTCAAATCTGTCATTTCACTTACACTAAATGATGAGAAATAGTTTATCTCTAAGCCTTTAAATGTCATATCTATTTTCTCTGTCCAACTCTGATTCTTCA
This sequence comes from Antechinus flavipes, assembly GCF_016432865.1. Lineage (NCBI taxonomy): Eukaryota > Metazoa > Chordata > Mammalia > Dasyuromorphia > Dasyuridae > Antechinus > Antechinus flavipes. Next base: position 142,789,225 of record NC_067400.1, read on the forward strand.
ATGGATGGAAATGAGTTTACTGTGGTAGATACAAAGTGACCCTTGGAACCAGGAGATACTTTATTTGGATTCTACTGCAGATATTTATTAGTGAGTTACATGACAGTGTGCAAACTGCTAATGCTTTCTGGGGCTTAATTTTTTCATCTGCAAATTGAGAAAAATAATATATGAAGTACCTATCTCATTCATTTGCTGTAATGTTTGAGGTTATTGTATATTGAATACTTTGCAACTCTATAAATCTTGGTTGCTCTTATTATTATTGCAGAGAGTTATATGTAGCAATTCCCCATTAATATTTCATTGAAGGGCACAATCTTTTAATGCACTACCTAGGATTGATTTTAGAAAAACACTGACGACTTCTGAAAATATAAATACAACAGCCAAGAAAAACACCTTTCCTTTATCATCCCTTATTATTTTGGGGATGGGTGGAAGGAATTAGAATAATGATAACATTTTGTGAACCAAAATAACCAACTTAAATGGTCTAACAAACTGTTTTCATATTTCTGGATGAGAAATAATATTAGAAACTGAATTGTCAAAAATTTCATGATGTATATATGGTCTCTGTAGTAAACAACTAATGAAAAGAAATTAAGAAGAAGGAATCTTATTGTTGTAAGATTTAGAAGTAGAAAGAGTCTTGGGCTTTACCTAGCTCAATACCCATTGTATAGGTACTATATCTGAAGCTTAGAGAGGTAAAAGGAATTTCTTAAGCTCATGAAAATGGAAGAGCTGGGATTCAAATCCAGGGCTTTTAAATTCAAATTCAGTTTAATTCATTAATACCATTACATTTATAATACCTCATATTTATTTATGATTTAAGTTTTACAAAGATTTTACACTTATTATCTCATTAAGTTTCACAACAAAGTTGTATGGTGGATAATATCAGAAATACAATGGGGAAGTTGTAGAAAGGGGAAAAAATTGAGTTTTTCTACAGGGCATCAAAATAAAATTAATGAATTAAAATAAGGAAGCTGCCAAATGGACAGATGAAATAAGTTCCTCTTCATTTTTCTTTTCACCCTACCCACTTCCATGTATACTTACTATCAGTAGCCTGGTGACGATGGGTTTTTTTGTTTCTTTTGTTTTGAGATATTTTGGTATCTTATTTTCCATCTATATATATATATATATATATCTATATCTATCTATCTATCTATCTATATATATATATATATATATATATATACATACACACACACACACAGAGATGTGTGCGTGTGTGTGAGGAAGTTTGTGTTCGTGTATATAATTTATATATACATATGTATATATATATTATATATACTATACACATATACACAAACATATATATATATATACAACTAAGGATATGCTTTATGCAAATTGCTTTTCCTTATATTTTTGTTATAAAAATAGACAAATAATAAAAATAACTAATCACAGCTCTGGGCAGTACCATTATCCCATTTTATGGATGAGGAAGCTGAGGTTTAAAGAGGTCAAGTGATTTGCCTATGATAACAGAGTTTGTTAAGTGTCAAACCAAGTGTGTAAATATTAGATTCATTGTGCTCTTCACTTCACTTCTCTAGAAATGTGATCATAGGTTGTTGATGGGGAAGAGCTCATTTTTGCCTCTTATTTCATCGGGGAATAAACCTAGACTCAGATTGAGGAGAATATATTTGTTCAAGACTATAAGATCAGGGTGGTCAGAGTGGGAACAAGAACCCAAATATCTTAATTTCCAGCACAGGGCTCTTAATTCAACCCTCAAACGATCATAGCATGCTAACTTCTGTCACAACCATACAAGCAACTGAATTTTTAAACTAACACATATCTATTTTCTTTATGAAATACTGACAATGATTATATTTTAATGAAAAAAATTAAGTATTCACATTTTAAACATTGCAAATAACATTGAAATCTCAACATTTTGAAGACATACCAATTACTGAAGAATTTATATAAGCATATTAAAATAACTTCTAACTTAAAAAATACTTTGTTCTCTTTTCCCCTTCCATTGTTTTCCTCTTTTAATAGAAGAGTTTAATAGAAAATAGGATACTGCTTTATCCTAATAATTACCCCTGCACCTTAAGTATGTTATTAAATGGAGGAGAATAGTATGAGTTTTCTAATCACAATCATAGTAGCCAGTATGATTAACTATGTATAGGTAAAGGTGACATCAGATTTATAAGAGTGAAAACTTTCCTTTTGGTCTATTGGCTCCTTCTCCTTTAAAGTCTACATATGAAGGGAAAAGTCCAATTTTGGTAAAAGGGTAGCAAATATAGAGGATAAAGTCCTTAAGAGACAATAAAAAATAAAGTATAACTCTAATTTAGCAAGAATAAATTAAAATAGGAAATTAGTGTTTGGCCTAGTTTTCACCCTTCTCCCTTGCCCATCATCACCCACCCTAATCAGTGACTCCTGCTTGCCAGGCTTAAAAATTGAGTTGGGAGTACATTCCTTATCAGTTTCTTTAGGCATAATTTGAGCTGGCCCTGGCTCAAATAGTGATTGTTATAGTTCTGGCAACAATACCACTATTTATATTGAGAGAATAGGGTGGCTTGTATTAATAAGAATAACACTGTCTTGGAGAACTTTGATAATATCCTTAGAAATTGTAATTGTTCTGGCTCAGTCAGAAGATAAATCAAGTCATATAAATAAAACAACTCTATGTCACTTTTCCAGAGAATTTTAATCTTTGTAATCATTGTTTGTTCCCACTAAGCCAATAACCAAAGATAATTCAGCTTTTTGGCTTTCCAAATAACACAAAGATGGGTTTCACTAATTAAGCTCATTTGAAAATATAATTGTCATTAAAAAAAATATGTATCAAGGGGTAAATGTTTCTATATTTATTGTCCTCCAATTTGTGATTTTGAGGCCACCTGCAAAGTAACTGTAAATCTGCAGTACAATAAAATTTGGGATAATAAAAACATTAGTGTTAGCAAAATGTCATCCAGTGCCTATAGCCCATTTGAGCAAAAATCATGAATTATTCACAATACAATATATTGAATTAGACTTTGTTATCCTGCTTCCACTTAAATTGTGTTCACTCATGAGTCATCAATTTTATTTTCCTTTATTTGTAAATGGTAACCTTTGACTTAGAATCTGGAGAACTAAAATTTGATTTTAGAACGAAATAAAGAAAATAAATTTTAAGTATGTAACAGAAAACATAAAAGAAGATATGTGTAAAATGAGAAGTAGTTTGACATAGTGGATAAAAGACCAACCTTGGAATCAGAAATATGTGAGTTCAAGCCCTGCCTCTAATAACTTAAGTCTATATCTTGCCACTGGACCCAGATAGCTTGGAGGGGAAACTGTAGTAGGTGACCTTGCATAGCCCTCCCTCACTTAAATCCAATTCACTTGCATGCCATGGCATCACCTCCCTGATATGGTAGTTTTCTTTGAGAACAAAAAACAAACAACAACAAAACAAGTAAACATAAATTTGTTATTAAACTTCTTGTTGATCAGAAGAATAATCATAGAATAGTAACTGACTAACTTCAGAGAACAGACTTTCCTCAATAAGTTCCATACACTGATACAATCATAAATCAAGATCTATCAGGCAGATAGATGGATATCAATAAACATTTAATAAAGGCCTACTATATGTCAGATACTCTGCTAAATTCTGGGGATCCAAAAACAAACAAAACAAAAACCAACATGTAACAAAATTTATAGAAAGCAAGCCATGTACAAGATAAATAAAAAATGACTAACTGAAGGAAAGCACTAAAATTAAAAGGGGAAAAGGAAGGAATAGAGGAAGAGGGAATTTTAATTGGAACTTAAAGGAAGGTAGGAAGGTCAGAAAGCAGAGGAGGGAAAACATTCCAGATCTAGGGGACAGCTAGAAAAAAAATGCCGGAGACCAAAAGATAAAATGTCTGCTTCTTCTTTTTTTTTTTTAACACTTAGAAATACTTTTAATATCCACTATTAATTTTTTTCAATTAAAGATAAGCAAACAGAGTGAAAATTACAACCAAACTGAGAAACCAGTTCTTGAGGGAAATCCTAGCTTCTTTGTATTTAACTATATTTCAGCTGCTCTCCTTAAAAAGGTCACTATATTCATCCCTCTCCATTCTTTCTCTCAGATATAATAGGTTTTCTTTGACTCTTCATGAAATGTAGTACCCCCACTTTTCCCTTTTTCTGGTACAATGTCCTTTACACATCTAGTTTCTAGAACAAGGTATACATGTATTCTTTATACATCTTTATAGCCGAAATATAGTTCCCAAGATTAATCTTTACCTTTTAAGATTTCTCTTGAGTTCTGTACTTGTAGATTAAATTTTTTTGTTAAGTTCTGGCTTTTTCATCAAAAATAGGTGAAATTCGCTTACTTCATTGAATGTCCATCTTCTTCCCTGGAAAAAGATGCTCATTCTCGCTGGGTAAGTTATTTTTGGTTGCATACCAAGTTCCTTAGCCTTTCAGAATATCATATTCCAGGCCCTTCGATCCTTTAATGTGGATGCTGCCAGATCCTGGGTGATCCTTATTGTGGCTCCTTGATACTTGAATTGGGTTTTTCTAGCTGCTTGCAGTATTTTTTCCTTCGTATGAGGGTTCTGGCATTTGGCCACTATATTCCTTGGTGTTTTGATTTTAGGATCCCTTTCAGTAGGGGATTGATGAATCCTTTCAATGTTTATTTTTTCCTCTGTTCCTTTGACTTCTGGGCAGTTCTCTTTGATAATTTCCTGGAAAATAGTGTCCAGGCTCTTTTTTTCATCATACTTTTCTGGAAGTCCGATGATTCTCAGGTTGTCTCTCCTGGATCTGTTTTCCAGGTCTGTTGTCTTCCCCAGAAGGTATTTCACATTCTTTTCCATTGTTTGATTTTTTTGGATTTGCTTGACTGATTCTTCTTGTCTCCTCGAATCATTCAATTCCATTTGTTCGACCCTGATTTTCAGTGAAGTATTTTTTTCACTCACTTTTTAAAGATCTTTTTCTAATTGTCCAATTGAGTTCTTTTGTTCTGTGGAATTTTTTTCCATTTCGCCAATTTTGTTTTCCAGTTCACCAATCCTATTTTTCAAGGATTTGATTTCTTTATCCACTCTCTCTTTAACTGAGTGGGATGACTTCTCCAGACTCTTTTGCCAAGCCTCTCCTTTTGCCAACTCTCCCTCTCCTTTTGCAAAGCCTCCCTCTCCTTTTCCCATTTTTCTTCTAGCTCCCTTGTGAGAGCCTTTTTAATTTCCTCCATGAGATTCATCTGTGCGGAGGAACAGATAATCTCCTCCTTTGGGGATTCACTTGGAGACTGTCTGTTTTTAGTCTCCTCAGGATTTAGAGTCTGCTCTCTATCTGTATAGAAGCTGTCAAGGGTTAAAGTCTTTTTCAGTTTCTTGCTCATTCTGTCTAATAATCAAAGACAAACTATCAAAGAAACAGAAGAAAAAAAAACCCTTGAATGGAGGCTGCTTTCTTTGGGGGAGGGGCTGGGTGGTGTTACCGAGCTTTTTCTACAGACTGCAGGCAGTAGTGAGGTCCTAACAGGACAGCAATGGCTGTGCTGCGCCTGCGCTCTGAGATCCAAGAGCGTGCTGAGACACTGTGGGGGAGGGGTGGCCAGGTCCCAAGAGATTCCAGCTGTTTGGGGTTGTATTCTTCACCCTTGGTGTTTTTAGCTTCTCTGCTGGGCTGCTAACTTGCTGCCGGAGCAAAGTATCTAATCCTGTAGCAAAGCTCTCCCCGCAGAGACTGCTGCGATCACGCCCCAACCCCTCTCCGCTCTGCTCGGCTCTTGTCGTGATCTTTTTCTTCTCAAAATACAGCCAGGTGATAAAAGTTCAGATCTTTTATTATCCCAATATAGCCCGGTTAGCTTAGAGGCCTATCTCTCTGCTTGGTTCCAAGAGCTCTCTCCAAATGTCTTTAAATCCAAAGGTCTGGTCCTTCAGCCTCTGCCTCTACTTTCTTCAGCCTCCAGCCAGCTCCAGTCTTCATGCCATTCCGGTGAAAATCCCCCAAAGTGCTCTGTGTCTGTTTCTTTTATACAAGAGGGAGGAATTGTGGGATACGAGAGAGAGGGATTATGGGTTTTCTCCCGTAGTGCTCTCTGGCCCAAAGAACTTCAAGGGAGGTGTGAACTCATTGAACTCCAATGAGTAAAGGTGTGGACACAAGCCTTGTATTAATTAGTTCTACTTAGTACCTTGTTTCAGGTTCTGCCCAAAACATCTTCTTGTAAGATTAGATCAACTCTAATTCATTAACAGTTAGTAAGGATTCCAACATCTCCCCCTTTCTTTTGTTTTAAAACATAGGGGGTTTCTGAGGGGGTACTCATAAAGCCATCAATATGGGCCAGAACTTTGTAACAGATATATATGGTATACATAAATCCATCAATATGGGAGGCATTATACATAATTTACATAAGCACATAGCAATATAACACAGGCTAGTAGTAATGTAACAAATAACATGAATCATCCTGAAAATTTACACATGTCCATAAGTCCTAGAAACAGTCCAATAGGATTCTCTAGAATTCCTCTGCCAAGAAGGACCTTGTCTTTCCATGTTCATCATAGTCTGGGCATAATAAGCATTACAGCTGTTTGTAAACGTCCCACAAAATCTGCAAAAGTTTCATTGGGACCTTGCTCTATTTTTGTGAAAGCATTATTTCCATCTTTCTGTCCAGGGAGAGAATTCCAAGCTTTTATTGCAGCCTTAGAAATTTGCTCATAGACTGTTATGGGATAATAAATCTGTTCTGAACTCTCTGCATACTGACCTTCACCAGCTAGTTGGTCAAAAGCAACTTGTACAATAGCTCCTGTTTGCCTATTGCGTTGGGCTTGAATCCTACATAATTCATGAAACTCCGAAAGCCACAATAAATTTTGTCCCGGTTCTAGACAAGTTTTCGTTATGGATTTCCAGTCATTTGGGGTTAGGATTTCATAAGACAAATTATCCAGTAACATCTTCACATAAGATGATGTAGCCCCATAAAGAGTGCAACCCTTTTTCAAATCTTTAATTTTTTCCAAATTAAAAGGAGTGTATCTTCTCCCTTTCTGACCTGAGGAGTTGAGCTCTTCAATCACAGGATATGCATTTATAAAATCAGATATATCTTCTCCTTCATTTTTTGCCTTAATTAATGCTTTTTCTAATCTTGTTAAATTCTGCTTTACAGGAGAAGCTGACTGTGTTTCTGTCTCTCTCCCTCCCCCTTGTTCCACCCATGAAGGGTTAATTGTGGGGGGAGGGTCATGAGATGTGGAATCACCTAATTCCTCCTGCTGTGAAGTATCATACTCAGAATTGTAATTAACTCCATTCTCATCTGATTCGTCCTCCTTTTCACCTAGTAAAGTTGGCAATTTTTCCTCCTGTACTTTCCTTTTCATCATTCTATCACTTAAATAACTTCTTATAGCCAATTGTATTACATTATATGTATTAATTATTGAGTTAGGCCCATTTTTATCATAGAATTGACAAAGATCCTCTCCAACCAATTTCCATTCATTTAGATCTAATTCCTTATCAAGAGAGAAACAAGGACATATGTCCTTTACAGTTTGTAAAAGTTCAGTGATTTGCTGTAAACTTATAATTAAACCTTGGCTTTCCATAATTTTGACAATGCTCTCTAAACATTTTCCTTGAACAGAAACAGACTGTTTTCTAAATATCTGTCCCATCTTAGATGAAATTCTACTTTAACTCTTCTAACAAAATTTCTTTGTTGCACTCACCCTAATTTCTGGGTTGAAGTTTTTTCCACTGGATCAGGATCAGAGGCTTTTCCACTTGAATCAGGATCGGAGCTTTTCCACTGAAATCCACTGAGGGGGTCTGTTTGCCCCACGTTGGGCGCCAAAATGTCGTGATCTTTTTCTTCTCAAAATACAGCCAGGTGATAAAAGTTCAGATCTTTTATTATCCCAATATAGCCCGGTTAGCTTAGAGGCCTATCTCTCTGCTTGGTTCCAAGAGCTCTCTCCAAATGTCTTTAAATCCAAAGGTCTGGTCCTTCAGCCTCTGCCTCTACTTTCTTCAGCCTCCAGCCAGCTCCAGTCTTCATGCCATTCCGGTGAAAATCCCCCAAAGTGCTCTGTGTCTGTTTCTTTTATACAAGAGGGAGGAATTGTGGGATACGAGAGAGAGGGATTATGGGTTTTCTCCCGTAGTGCTCTCTGGCCCAAAGAACTTCAAGGGAGGTGTGAACTCATTGAACTCCAATGAGTAAAGGTGTGGACACAAGCCTTGTATTAATTAGTTCTACTTAGTACCTTGTTTCAGGTTCTGCCCAAAACATCTTCTTGTAAGATTAGATCAACTCTAATTCATTAACAGTTAGTAAGGATTCCAACAGGCTCTTAGTCGCCTTCCGTGCTCTCGCTGCCGCTGCTGCCCGCAGTCTGCTTCCGATCTAATAACCATCCCCGCCCTCGTGCAAAAACAGACCTTTCTTGACGAGTCTCAAGGATGGGTTCTCTTGGTAAGTAATTGTATGTTTTTTTTTCAGTCGAGCATTAATTCAGAGGCATGAAATGAAATGGATAGTGAGAGAAAAACACGGAGGTTACACAGCAGTGTGCCTCCTCTCCGCCATCTTGGCCGGAAGTCCGTTGATATACCTTTAAAAAGATATTTTAAAAATTCTCTCATTAATTACTGATCAGAAAAATGCAAAATAAGACATCTCTGAAGTACCATCTTACAACTATCAGATTGTCTAATGTGACAAAAAAGAAAGATGATGAATGTTGAAGGAGATGTGGGAAAATTGAGACACTGACACACTGTTGGTGGAGTTATAAATGAATTCCAATCATTCTAATAAGCAGTTTGAAACTATTCCCAAAAGAGCTATGACTATATATAAATTTTGACCCAACAACAACACTGGTAGGTCTATATCCAAAATATATTTTTAAAAAGGGAAAAAAAGAGATTTATTTGTATAAAAATATTTATAGCAGATCTTTTTGTGGTGGCAAAGAATTGGATATTAATGGGATATTTATCAATGAGGGAATGGCAAAACAAGTTGTGGCATAGATTATAATGGAATACTATTGTGATATAAGAAATGATGAGTAGAATGATTTCATAAAAAAACATGGAAAAACACATATGAAATAATGCAGAGTGAAGTGAGCAGAACCAGGAGAACATTGTACACAGTAACAATAGCTATGTGATGATCAGTTATGATTAACATAGTTATTATTCCAATACAATAATCCAAGACATTTCCAAAGTACTCATATTGAAAAATGCTTTTGTAATGCCAGAGAAACTGAGGCAACATAGAGATTAGAGAGTATTTAATCATTTATTTAAAGGGAGAGAATTACCGGGACCAAACCATGAATTCATGGTTTGGTCCCAGGGCTGAATAAGACTATCAGGCAGATCTATCAGACAGGATCCAGGAAACAATGTGAGTTTTCAATGACCTATATATATACATGGCTCACATTCAGTGGATAGACTGAGGCAGGGATGGAGTCAGGGGGCTGAGAGCAGGAACAGGACTCTGACAGGGTGGGGTGAGCCTCTGGAGAGGGGGGATAACATAATAGAGGGAGGCACCCCAGACATGGGGAGAAGCATCTTGATAAGATGGTATCTGATATTCTGATAGCTTGGGATGGGAAGAGGCATCCTGATATTCTAACACATAAGATCTTTTATCCTTATCAAGTATTCTGAAAAAGAGGGAGAGGAGGTTTTGCAGGACAATTATAAACTGAGGCAGAACATTTAGAGAAACTGAGTCAGGACTGGGTCAGGATAATTAGGGAAACTGAGTCAGGACAATAAAAGAGAACTATGGCATGACATTTCACACTCTCTCTTCTGAATATTCAAATCATTGAATTACCTTCCTCCAAAAGGTGTTAGCACTATAATTTTGACCAATCCTATGTAAAGCAAAGAAATCAAAATAAAACTAGAAAAATGCAAGGACTTATGGCAAGGACAGGTCTCTCCCTGATAACCCCAGAGTTAGTAGCATAAAAACAGCATTCCTCATTTAAGGAGACACACAGGCCTCCTTGTTGCAGAAATAACAGGTTCTCTGCAATTGAGGAGCATCTCAGCCAGAGAATCCAGTTTGAGATGGACAGTTCACTGTGAGTTAGGTCTATGGTCATTTGTGCATTTAACTCAGCCTCTGATGAGTAGCAGTGCTCAAGACAGTCCTGCTGCCCATCTTAAGAGGGCACCCCAAGTCTGTCAGGGACTCCAAAGGGGGAAAAAGTGGAGCCTGGAGTAGCTCCATATGTCCCCTCTCGATTGAATGGGAGCTGCTACTAGGAAACAGATTTCTGAGCTAATTATGCAGTTAGACCAAGGAAGGCAACCCCAAACTATTAGAGACCAGATATCAAGATCCTTTAAGTATGCTGAAATACTAATTAAGGAATTGGGGTAACAGGAGTGGAGAAACAGATCAGAGAGGCTGCTAGTCCCAGAAGAGGTATCTGATTTCTTGTTGTTTCTAAAAAATAATCCCCAAAACTGAGTCTACCAGGACAATTCCAACAGTATAAGGGTTTCAAAGTTAAAACACAACTAGCAAATCATAGTCCAGTATATTTTAAGCAAGAAGTAAAAACAAAAAGACTGTTTAAATAAATTCCAACTCAATCTGAACTAATGAGATAAGGGGCAGAGTAAAAGTGCCTAAGAAAAATACATCAGTTTTCCCAATTTCCTATCCAGTTTCAACCAGGTTCTTCCCTTTTTCTTTCACAGAAAGGAATTTTCAAATGACCATTCCACATATAAATCCCAAGAGAGAATCAAAATTCCTATATATAACAGACTAGTACAGTAAGTTTCCTAAAAATCCCTCAAACATACAGCAATAGTTAAGAGTTGTAACAAATCTTAAACATAGTAATACAGTTAAAATTTTTACAATAATTCAACCACTTTCCCACTCCCCTATAACAGTCCAATTTACATCAGGAGCAGTGGTCTCTCAAAAACTGCTTCATACTGAGGATTGTCCCAGATGCTCAGTCCAGGGAGGGAATGGGCATGGCCATGCTGCCTGCCATCAAAGTTTCAGATGGGTTTATCCATGTCTCAGAAGCAAGTCAATAATTGCAATTTGACCAAAATCTAGAACAAAAAACACAAATCTAACAAGTAAAGGTTAGAACAGACTGACACAATATGTAAAGAGGCCATTATGGATTGGCCAACAGCTTCCCAATAGATAAAACAGCAATTAGGCTTTTGTCTTCTCATTATTTAGAAACCTTTAAAAACTTAAATATCCACAGACACAAATATTCAGTAACAGATAGATGAGAAGGGTAAATGCTCATTTGCCAAGTATTCAGGATATAATGATTACATATAACCAAGGAAATAGCAAGATATAACATATAACCAGAATGGAAATAGCAAGGTATGACATAATTGAATTGTATTAACAGTTTCTTCTTGGCCATTGCTCTGATCATAGAAATTAGTTAAAGGAGGAAAAATTCAAGGACACAACCATAACATAAGCAGTTAAAACTTAACTTTCAGCAAAACAGGATAAAAATAGCTTTAATTCATTTTTATTCCAGTTAATTGTCCCACTAACTGTTAGAGGGAGGAGCTTTAAAACTCCCAAATTGCATTAACTATAAGCCCAAAGAATTTTAATTTTATTAACAAATTTCATTAACCAAGTTTCAGACAAATCCTAAACAGATATTTACCATAACCTTATATTTATAACAGTAAGAATTTGTCTCAGTACGTTCAGTTCTTTCATAACTAAGTAGATGTTTCCATAAGTGAACGGTATACACACAAATCAATTTGCTTTTAAAAATATCCAATACATAGACAAATATTCCAAATTACATATTGTCCATAACAAAAACATTTTTCAGAAGGACAAAAAATATTTTCAGAGGCTCTTCAAATGACCTAGGATGACCCAATACAATCAATTAAAATTTAGAATATCCTATACAAAATATCCTAATACCACATACAAGAATCCAAGAGGTTCTTAAAACTATTAAACTTTTAGAAATACCATAACCTCATATTGATAATAGTAATAAATTTGTTTCAGTAAATTTACAAGTTATTTTTCATATTTAACAGAAACATTTTCAAAAGGACAAGGAAAAACCATTATTTTCAGAAGCCTTTTAAATGATGGGCATAACCTCAGGATACAATCAATTAAACTTATACAGAATACCCAATTCTACAGAAAAGAATCTGAAAGATTCTTTAAAATATCCTTTAAACTTTTAGAAATAGCCTTACCAAATTACACATTAGCTAATTAACTTAAAAGCGGGCCTATCTCTTGAAATCTTTTGCCAAAGCCAAGCCTCTGCAGAAAGAGGCTAGAACACACTTAGTTGGGGGGTGGAATTCCTCATGGTTGCCCTTCCCTCCACTCCACCTCCAAAGAGGCAGGGGGGAGGGAAGGTGAGCTAAACTGCCCCCCAGGCTTAACTAGGTGGTAGTAGCTGAAGTATCAGAGAGCAGTGGGGGTGAGTTTAATCTTCACCTTAGAAGACAAAAGATCCCTACCACACCCAACCTTTAAAGTAGCAGAAAGTAGTGAAGTGCGGGAAGATTCCACATGGCCATTATTCCCAATGGACTTTTCCTAAGTTCCAACTTTGACCAGAGTTGGAGTCTTTAGAAAAGTCAGACCCTTCTTTACCTAATTAGAGGTACATGACCCCTTTGAGGCAAGTTAACAGAACTTCATTCCAACAAGTTCTTAAGATCTTACATTCAAAGATAAATAAATCTAGTCTGCATAGGCAACAGTAAAATTATTTCCCACAATTTAAAACTGCCCAAAAGAATATTTAGAACAAATCTGGCATGCAAAGGCAAGAGTAAAATTATTTCCCACAATTTTAAAATCATCCTAAAAATCCGAATCAGATGTTTCTCCAGCCAGAGTTTCAATCAGATAAGGTTTTATTGCCCTTTACTCTAGCAGGCTCTGAAAACCTGCCTTTTTGTTCCTTTTAATCACAAATTAGTACAACAGGTTAAAAAGTTTAAAATCACAAGCAAATTTTAACCAATTCCCAAATTTCTTAATTTAGCAGAGCTCTGAACCAAAGAAGTCACAAACAAGTCACACAAACAAACAAATCACATAGAACACACAGACATAAGATTGTGGAGTCAAAATATATAACACACAGACCAGAGGCTATCTGCAAATTTTAGAATAGTCCTGAGGGAAGTTGTCAGCTTGAGAGTCTTCCCTCCCAGTTTGATGCATTTCTCTGCCTTCACAGAGAATGACCAAATTAAAACCAGGTAGTACCAAAAGGTACTCAGGTACCCAAAGGGAACTTCAGATTCAGAACCAGATAATGCCATATAGAGTCCTACTGACATTTCCCAGAGCTGTATGGCTAGTCAGCCCAACTTTTTCTGAGGACTAGATTTGCTAGCAATCAGACCAGACAGAACAGAACAGGTCTTAAGACATCCAGACTTATTCTCCAGTGGCTGAAATGGAATTTCCAGTTCAGGCACAGTTGTGGCTGGAAACTGCTCTTTCCCAGAGACTCTGGGGGAAAAAAAAAAATCCAGAGGGCTGGCCTCTCCAAGCAAAGAACCCAGATTCTCAGCTGCCCTGAGACCCAAGGGGGAGAGCCGAAAATCTTTTATCTCTAATCCTGCTCATTTTCTAACATCTCAGTAGGAAGCCTCCAAAAATGTAATGCCAGAGACACTGAACAAGATAGAGATTAGAGAGTATTTAATAATTTATTTAAAGGGAGAGAATTACCAGGACCAAATGGATTTGTGGTTTGGTCCCAGGGCTGAATGAGACTATCAGACAGATCTATCAGACAGGATCCAGGAAACAATGTGAGTTTTCAATGACCTATATACACATGGCTCAGATTCAGTGGATAGACTGAGGCAGGGGTGGAGTCAGGGGGCTGAGAGCGGGAGCAGGACTCTGACAAGGTGGAGTGAGCCTCTAGAGAGGGAGATGACATAATAGGGGGAGGCACCCCAGACACGGGGAGAAGCATCTTGATAAGATGGTATCTGATATTCTGATAGCTCGGGATGGGAGAGGCATCCTGATATTCTAAAACATAAGATCTTTTATCCTTATCAAGTATTCTGAAAAAGAGGGAGAGGAGGTTTTGCAGGATAATTATAAACTGAGGCAGAACACTTAGAGAAACTGAGTCAGGACTGGGTCAGGATAATTAGGGAAACTGAGTCAGGACAATAAAAGAGAACTGTGGCATAACATTTTCCACCTCCAGAGATTTTTTTAAAAATGCAGATTGAAGAACACCTTTAAAAAACTTTTAAAGTTTTAATCAGTGCTTTTTTTTTTCTTTTTTAGTCAGTGTTTTCTTTCATAAGATGACTAATATGGAAATGTGTTTTGCATGATTACAAATATAACATTTATCAAATTGCTTACTGTCTCAGATAGGGAAAGGAGAAGGAGGCAGAGACAATTTTTTCAACTCAACATTTTAAAAATGAATGTTAAAAATTGTTTCTACCCTTAATTGGAAAATAAAATAAAATACTATTGAAGTACAAAAAGTAAGAAATAAACAGCCAAGGGATCAATGTCACTGGGTCAAAAAGTATATGTCAGTATATACTGACAGTTCATAAACTGGAGTAAAACTGCAAAGGTAAAGGGAGGGGACTGGGTCATAGATGGTAAGGATATAGAGTGATAGAATGTGATTAAAATCTTATGAAATTCATTTGAAAACTATGTAATCATAAATATGCATATTTTCCTTGCCTCTCACTTTATTTTAATTTACAGTAATTTCTTTCCTAGAAAACATGTATTAATTTAGAAAGGGAGAAATGCATCTTTTCCTCTCTGTTACCTGCAGGCTGGATATCAGTGGCATTTCTTTCCTTATTTGATCTTCTCCTCCTTCATCTCACCCAGGCAGCTTCCAGCAGAACTTGTTTTCATAGGATTTAGAAAGGAAGTAGTTGAAAGGAGAGGCAGGGAGGTGCCCCTGAGAAGCTCATTATGAGACAGATGTCACATTTACTCATTCAGATAAGAAAATAAATGGAAAAAGTACCAGTTTTCCAGCCAATTGTGTTCTCTTCAGAACACTGGACTGTGAAACAGGAGAGGAGATCATAGCTTGTGCTCTGACTCTTAGCCAGTTTTATCATCTTTGGAAAGTCACTGTACCTCTTTGCCCCTCAGTTCTCTATTCTGTAAAATAAAATGATCAGCCTTTCCCTTCCAATCTGAAATTTTATAATTTTTGAACCTATTACTTTTCTTTTAAAAAAAAAAATTCCCTCAGTATAATGTCTTAAATGTTCTCAGATGCACCCCATCTCTGAAGTTCTATCCCCCAATACTGTACATATTGTCTAAGATATGCATCCTCAATCTAGAAATGAAATCTTCTGCTTCCTTAATAAACAGCAAACTCTTCAAAGGTCTCCACAATTTCACGTTGTCTACCTCATTTCATAATATCCCTCTCCCTCCCCCCCCGCCATGCTTCACCTCTGTGCTTCATCCAAACTGAGAAAAAAAAAAGAAAGAAAGAAAGAAAAAGGAAAAAAAAATACTTGCCATAAAGGATGAGATTCCTTGCCTGCCTTTCTTTACCAATGAAATTCCAACTTGTTATGCAAAACTGTATCATCCATTATTGGCTCATGGTTTTCACTGTTACACTGCATTTGTAATATTATATAAGACAGTTACCTGTTTTTGTGTTTGTTCCTTCATTAAAATGGAACCATGCCTTATCTAAATTTTGTATTTCCCCAGTCCCAAGCACTGTTTTGCATGGAATTTGGGACTTGCAGATTGTCATTTTAAAATTTATACCTGTTGTTTCCTCTCTAAAATAATAATAATAATAATAATAATAATAATAATAAATGATAACAATAATAACAACTATATTTGTACAGAACTTTAAGGTTTGCAAAGTTTCATTTGATCCTCACAACAACAGAGTACTAATAAAGTTTAAACTAACAACTTGGAGTTGAAAGTAGATAAATTACTTATCCAGGATCCAATCCCCATCCCCAAATCTACTTGATGATGAGACCAATTAATCAGTGAAGAAATTGTTACCTGACTGTTACGTTATG
This sequence comes from Antechinus flavipes, assembly GCF_016432865.1. Classification (NCBI taxonomy): domain Eukaryota; kingdom Metazoa; phylum Chordata; class Mammalia; order Dasyuromorphia; family Dasyuridae; genus Antechinus; species Antechinus flavipes. The sequence continues at coordinate 142,805,410 of NC_067400.1, forward strand.
CCTTGTGGAAAAAGGAGATAATGAATTGACTTCAATGTCAGGAAGCCCTAGGTTCAAGTTCCTGCTTTGACCCACACAAAATTTAACCTTGTCATTGACCAGAAGACTCTAAGATTAAGTTTCAGAATAACTGCTAGAAGACTTCTTGGGGTGGAGACAAGATTGTGGAGACAACACACGTTTCTCTCTGACTTTCTCTACATCCCTCACACTAATTATGAAACCCAGCCTCTGAATTAGCTCTGGGCCAGCAGAACCCAGAAATTTGTTGAGTGCAACAAATTATCAGCAAAAGAGGTAATTTCAAATATCTCTAGAAAATTCTGTTTCACTAGGAAACGGGAAGGAAGCAGTCTAACACAGAAAGCTGACCACAAATGCTAGCATAGACAGCACAGAATCATGGGGAAGAGCAGACTCCGTAGCAGAAAATCTAGGGGGAGGAATCTATAGGAATCTATGGCAGTGTTGGCTACTCTGCCCTGGCTGCAAGCCAGGAAATCAGCAGAGAAGTTATTAAACATCCAACACAAACACAAAAGATTAATAGTGACCCCCAATGCCAGTATTTCACAGGACCTGGCCACACCCACCCAGCACCAGGAGTGAATTAACACTGCCCCAGTGCAGCCCCCACCACTTAGAAAAACTCCCCCACCCTAAAGGCAGACCTTAACTTTAAAAAATGAGTAAAAAAAAAAAAAAAACTAAAGAGGTAAAGAGGACTCTGATAATAGACAGTTTTTATGGTGAAAGAGAAGAACAAATTTCAAACCCTGAGGAGACTAAAAGCAGATTGTCTCTGAAGCTCCAAAGGGTGATATAACCTGGTCCCCACCACACAAGGCTCTTCTAGAAGAAATTAGAAAAAATCTTAAAAGAAAGCTAGAAGAAAAATGGGGAAAGGAAATGAAAAATTTGCAAGAGAGTTTGCAAAAGGCAACACAAAAATTATCTGAAGAAAATTAACTACAAGATAGACTTAGTAAAATAGGAAAAAGCATATAACTCATTAAAAGTTAGACTTGATAAACTGAAAAAAGAAAGCAACTCCCAGAAAAACAAAATTTGTGAAACAGAAAAAGAAAATAACACCTTAAAAAACAGAATTTGTGAAATGGAAAAAAAAATCCATCATATAAAACAACTCATTTAAAAATTTAATTGGACAAATACAAAAAGAAGTAAAAAAAAAAGTAAATGAAGAAAATAATTCACTAAAATTCAGAATTGAACAAATGGAAATGAATGACTCAATGAGATAACAAGAATCAGTCAAACAAAACTAAAAAAAATGAAAAAAAATAGAAAAACTGTAAAATAACTATTTGGGAAAACAACCAACCTGGAAAGCAGATCTAAAAGAAACAATCTAAGGATATTGGACTCCCTGAAAAACATGATAAAAAAAAAAAGCCTAGACACTAGTTTTCAGAAAAAACATCAAAAAGAACTGCCAGGATATCATTGAAACAGAAGGTAAAATGACCATTGAAATAATTCACCAAACACCTCCTGAAAGAGACCTCAAAATTAAAACCCCAAGAAATATTGTGGCTAAATAACATAAACTTTTCTTTTCACATTCTTATTTACACAAATGAATCTATGACCACATTGATGAGGGTATTCCATCTAAAGATATGCAACACATTCATACTTATGCAGCCTATAGGTCATGTTTGTCCTCCCAAAAGTCTAATCATAGAATCTACTCAATTTCCTGAGAACCTTCCTCACCTTCTCTTGAAGGCATAAAGGAATAAACACTTATTAAGCACCTACTATGCCCCAGATACTACGCTAAGGAATTTATTAATGTTACTTTTTTGGTTCTTACAACAATCCTATAAGTCTTGACAAACTGAGGCTACCAATAGGACAAATGAGCTGTTCATCTGCTATCCATTGCTCTCATCTCTGGACCATCTGTCTTATGTTTTAGATAGTTTTCAGTTCTTTTAGTATTAGGACCTTTCAGTAGAAAGGATATCACAGAGTATCAATAGATAAATTCATATTTGTATATTATTTGTAGGTACCTTATAAACCATGTAAAATATCATCTTTTAGTCCACAATCAAAAGTAAAAAAATTATTCCAAGGAAGTGACATATTGACATACATAATAAGATATAAATGATGAAATTGTAGATTCTTTCTTAGAGCTGATTTTTAAGGGGAAAGGACCAGGAAAGAATATGAAGAAACTATTTAATTATTTTGGGTGATCAAAAAGGGTGAGTAAAAGTCATAGAAATGTGTTGGAGTTCAAATATGGGAGTTCTTGTTCTTCTCAAAACACAGCCGGTTTAGCTTAGAGCCCTCCGAATGTCTCCAAATCCAAAGGTTCTATCCTTCAGCCTCTGCCTCTGCTTTCTTCAGCCTCCAACCAGCACAGAATTGGAATGAATCTCTTGTCTCCTTCACTTGGGGCTCGGCTAGCTTTCTGGTGAGTCTTTCAGACCAGCTGGGTCTCAGTGGGGGGAGTGCAGGAACCCAGCCACCAACCACAGTGGTGTGAGATGAAGATGAATCTGGTTGTCCACTGAACTCTCGACTCGTAGCTTTTTCCTCTGAAAACTCTTCTTCTGCCACCAGCCAGCCAAATGGAAAATATTCTGGAATAGCTCTCTCTTCACTGGCCTTATATCTGACTCTTCTGAGAGAATGGGATTATGGGTTTTCTCCCATGGTGCTCTCTGGCCCTAAGAGCTTTAAGGGAGGTGTGAATTCACAAAGGTACAAAGTTTACTTTGTGAATCTGGCATACTTGTGAACTCCGATGAGTAAAGGTGTAAACACAAGCATTGTACTAATTAGTTCTACTTACTTCACAGTCTGATACTGATCCTGTTTTAATGCCATGGTTTAGTTTAGTGACAATACAGGCTTCTACATATCTTATTTTGAGGACTCCTGCCATTTCAACCAATTTGGCAGATCCAATCATATTCACATTGATTTATTCCCACACTGAATATATAATATCCCTTAATAATGATCAATACTCAACAGTAGCATCATCACAAAGAAAAAATAGGCAAAAGACTTAACAAAATCTCAAAAATAATTCCAATGAGAGAATCTGAAAATACGTGCTTTTAGAACAAAACTTTCATAGCACCATATAATAAGAGAAGTAGGGTGAAATAAGAGATAAAAAAGCAGGCCTCATAATCAAGAAAATCTGGTTTCAAGTCCTATCTCTACTAGAGAAAGTTCCTTCCTGAGATTTCCTTATGCTATTGAAGTCAAATAACTGGTTAATCATCATCATCATCATCATCATCATCATCATCATCATCATCATCACCATCATCATCTCACCAGACATTTAGACAGTACTTAAAATTTGAAAAATATTTTACAAATGTTATCTCATCTAATGTTCAACAACTCTGTGCAGTAGGTGCTATTATTCCTGAATTACATATTTAGAGACAAAAAAAAAAAAAAAAAACTTAAGAGACCATGTAGTTTTATTTTTTTAAGGAGGCAACAAAAATTCACAGATGTTAAGTGACATCCCCTGGCTCACAACTAGTAAGCATCTGATATGGAATTCAAATCCCACTCTTCTTAACTTCAAGCTCTCTACTGTACTCTAACACTTCTTCACTATAAAAGCTTCTTAGATAAAATATGTACTTAATAAACATGTGCCATTAAAGTCAAATGTGTTTATTTTTATTCTCTAAATTGGAGATTAGATAAGAAATTTGTCTTCTATGGACAGAGACTCTGGTATATATGATATATAGGTAGGAAGTATTATTATTTTTTTAATCAATCATCCTCTAACATAATCCCTAGTGGGTAAATTAATTTCATTTGCTGATATAGTGACTCAGTAAGAAAAAGTTTCTGTCTATGGAAGAGTTAATTCAATACTCTAGCAAACACTGGAGAAAGTCAAACATGTATGTCTTAGCTAGGTATATTATATCTTGGTAGAAAATCAACAACAGCCATACTCTGATGTACTCCTTTATTCAGGTTTACTAAAACTTTTCCCAGCATGTGTACTCACAATTATTGTAATTATTACTGTCATGTCCATGAATAGCACTACTAACCTCTATTTTAGAAAATATACAGCATTCAGTTGAATCTCTATGATAGAAATAGATGTGATAGAAATTATCCATGGAAATATCCACCTGCTCCCAGGCATCTCACAGCAAAAGACTAGGAAATGGTGCCAAAAAAATGATAGTGGCTGACTAGTGGTTTCAACTGCCAATTGCAGGCAACTGCAACCATCTGCTCTGAATAATTGCATTTGGGGTGTGGAGAGAGAGAAAAAAAATAGAGAAAGGGAGGGAGAGAGAGAAAGAGAGAGACAGACAGACACAGAGATAGGCAAAGAGATAGAGAGACGCAGAGAGACAGAGACAAAGACAGAGAAAGAGATATATGAAAAACAGAGAGACAGAGAGAGAGAAAGAGACAGAATGAATTACCAAGTAGATATTTTATAGACCAACACAGAAAGAGCTAGGTAATTCCAACTAAGTATGAATGAGCCCCATGTTAAGAATTAAATAAACATTCATGTATGTATGTAAGTGTGTGTATGTGTATGTATATATATGTGTGTGTGTGTGTGTGTGTATACAGATATATAATACATATATCTGTATACACACACACATATATATGTATATATACATTTTAGAATAAAATTCTCATTTTAAACTAAATGTTGTAGAGCAGTCAGATTTCTCAGAACTTCTTAGAAGAATAACTTTCTTATAATTCCATAATAATTCCATAATAAACAGGCATGAGATTGTAAAAATTAGGAAAAAAAGAAAGTCGGCAAACGTATCAGTTACTAAAATTTGGTTTACCAAAGACTAATGGCAAGCTAGTAAGATAGAATAGCAAAAATAACATTGAAAATGTATATACAATATGTGTTGTATTATGTGTTGATTAGAAAAATATATAGATTTTAATTCTAAAAATATATAGATTTTAATTCTAAAAACTGATTCATTTAGCAAATTTTAATTATGCACTTACAGGTGTAGAACACCAAGTTGTTGTTCTTACTGCTATTTGTCCTTCATTCTCAAAGAAAACCATGACATCAGAGGGATGATGCTATGACATGCAAGTATATTTGCATTTAAGTAAGGGAGGGCTGTGCAAAGTCACCTGCCTCACTTTCTCCTCCAGAGCCATCTGGGGCCAAGTTATACATTAGATCTTCAACAGATCTTTTGTACTAGGTGAAAGAATAGTACTAAGTTAGAGACCAGATAAAATAACCTAAATGAAATGTGATGCCACTTTTTGAGAAGTTTATGGTAAAGAGGAAGAGATTGCCAGACAATATAAAAAAATGCATTTTTTTTCTTTACTAAGATCAGCCTTTCTAAAGACATTCTCAATCCTATTTCCTTTCATGTAGTCCAACAGATTGTCCACAATTATTTCCTCCCTTTTAATCTTCAGTCTCTATCTCCACTGATTCCTTCCATATGCCATATACATAGGTTCACTTCTTTCCAAATTTTGATTAATCTTCTTTCTTCTCCATTTCACTAGCAAACTACTAAGAAGAACTGGGGGTGGGGTATGGAAGAATACAATTCTATACTTCTGTTACGTCCACTTTGTTTTACTTTCCTCTCAATGCTTTGAAATTGAGTTTCTATCCTTATTCCTCAAAAGAAGCTGCTTTCTCCAAAGTTATGAGAAATCTCTTAATTGTCAAGTCTCAATCCAACTTTGCTGTTTTGCAAACCAATTATACTTCTTTCCAGCATTTGCAGTGGGGTCCATCCTTTCTTCCAGCAGTTATCATGACATGGCAGTTTCCTGGTTCTCCTGCTACATGTTTATCCACTCCTCAGTCTCATTTGTATTCCAATCCCTAATTGTTGGTGAGCTCTCTTCTATTTTCTCTGTGAAATCTTCCTTTGCAACATTATCACCCCCTAATAGATTTAAAAATCATCTATATGCAGACAATTACCATATTTATATAAACAGCCCTAGTCTCCCCAGACCTTCACTCAAACATTATTAATTACTTATTAGATATTTCAAACTGAATATTAGATAGTTGTTGTTTCTTCTATTAGATTTTGAGCTCTTGGAAGGCAGAGACTATTTTTATCTGTTTTTGTATCTGTAGTGTTTAGCACAATGCCTGACAAATAGGAGTTTAATAAATATTTATTGATTGTCAACTAACTGATATGGGAATCTTAAATGCTATATGCAATAATAAAATAATACTTCACTTTCTATATCTCTTTAAGGTTTGCACAATGCTAGTCTAAAAATAATCATACTAGAAAGGATGGAAGCAAGCACACAGCATGATGTTTTTTATCCATATTGTCAAATGCCTTTAGTAAAACCAAACTTGGTATTAAAGTTAGCAACCTCACTGATGGTAAAGTCTTCAACTTTAAAAGGTTACAAGCCAAAACTAAAGAGGAGAGACTGTTGATGCATGACTTTTTGTCTGTAAATTATTGTGCAACAAACTATGGACTCATTTGATGCTTCTTGTGCTAATTTTGGCTTAACAATTAATATCAAGAAAATAGGTACTCCATCAGCCAGCACCACTGGTGAAGTTCTGAATGCTGTGGATAAGTTCCTTGCCTTGGCAGTGTACTTTCAAGGGATGTACACAATGAGGTTAATGCATGCATTTCCAGAGCTAGCTCGGTTTATGGGAGGCTCCAAAGGAAATTATGGGAGAGGAGAGATGCAAGGATGATTACCAAAATAAAGATCTATACAGCCATTGTTCTAACCTTATCGTAATGTTTGTGAAACATGGTCAGTATACAGTGTCGTACAAGGAAACTGAATTGCTTCCATTTGAATTGTCTTAGGAAGATTCTTAAGATCACTGGGCAGAATAAGATATCAGACACTAAGATCTTTTTTCAAATTAAACTGCCAAGCATCCCAACTCTACTGCAGAGAACACAATTCCTTTGAGATAGCCACACTGTTTAATACCTAATATATACTTGCAAAAAAGACTATTTTATGAAATCATACAGGGCAAGCACTCACAAGGTAATCAGAAAAAGCAATACAAAGGGGAGGGGAGGCAGAAGTAAGTTAGCAAAGAGTAGAAAGATCTTTGTCTGAGCTCTTCCTGGCTTTCTTCAGATCAACACCAGATCAAGCAAGTTTTGGAGTAACAGAACCCACAATTATTTGAAGAGTAAAAAATTTCCAGCAGAAGATATTTTAGAAGAACTTCAGTAAAGATCTGTCTCAATCCAGCAAGGGGCATCTCAGCACAGAACAGGTGCAGCACTGTACAGGAGACCCAGTGCAGAAAGACCTCTGCCCATACAGGGAACCTATTGGGAGGATATTAGCCAAGATACAATATGTTGGCTCCTCTGTTCTCTGTTCAGAAGCCAGTGGATTAGCAGACTAGCTGTGAGACCTCCAACACAAGTACAAAAGGCAAATAATAGCCTCTGAACCATGGCATGAGAAGTACAACTTGTCCATAGCCACCCAGCATAAGAAAAAAGACAACAGCACTGGCCCCAGAGCAGAGTAAAGCCACTCTCACCTGTAGAGGAAGCTTGTAACAATCTCCCCTTTGCCCTAGGAACAGAACTCAACCTATAAAAATGAGTAAAAAAACAAAACAAAAGCTCTGACCTTAGTTATTATGGAGAGAGAAGAACAGACCTCAAATGCTGAGAAAACTGAAGGAAAACATCTCTAAGTGAAGTCTAAAAAGGTGATATAAATTGGTCTCCAACTCAAAAAAAAATGGAAGAATTAAAAAAGAATATTAAAAGAGAATTAGAAGAAAAATGAAGATAGAAAATGAGAATTTTGGAAAAGGAAATACAGAAACAGTCTGAAGCAAACCACTACTTAAAAATAGTTTTGACAAAATGAAAAAAAGAAAATAACTCCTTGAAAAATAGAATTTATGAAATGGAAAATATCCAATGACCAAAACAACTCATTTAAAAGTTCAGTTGGCCAAATGCAAAAGGAGATAAAGAGGCTAACTAAAAAAAAGTATTCACTAAAATTTAGAATTGAACAAATGGAAGCAAATGATTCAATGAGACATCCAGAATCAATCAAACAAAACAAAAAGAAGAAAAAAGAAAAAAGAGAAGAAAATGTTAAAGAAAAAAGAAAGAAAGAAAAAAAGAAAAAAGAACTGACATGGAAAATAGATCCAAGAGAGACAATCTAAGAATTAGTGGACTACCTGAAAACCAGAATGAAGAAAAGATAACATCTTTCAAGAAATCAAGAAAAATCATTGATGTCCTAGAACCAGAGGGTAAAATAGCTATTGGAAGAATACATCAAACATCTCCTAAAAAAAGAACCAAAAATGAAAACTGCAAAGAATATTATAGTTAAATTCCAGAATTATCATATCAAGGAGAAAATACTGCAAGCAACTTGAAAGAAACAATTCAAAAATTGAGTAATGACAATCAGGTTTACCTATAACCTAGCAGCTTCCACTTTAAAGGATTGAAGGGCCTGGAATATGATATTCCAGAGGACAAAGGAACCTGGACTGTATCCAAGAAGCCACTATCTAGCAAAATTAAACATTATCTTTCTGAGAACAAGGTGTTCATTCAATGGAATAGGGATTTTCATTTATTTTTGATGAAAAGACCAGAACTGAACAGAAAATTTGATTTTCAAATATAGAACTCAAGAGAAGCATTACAAGGTAAAAAGGAAAGAAAAAAACTATTTTTAAAGGTTAAAATGTTTACGTGCCTATATAGAAAAATGATATTTAACTCTTGAGAACTGTATATTTGTTAGGGATACACTTAGGAGGTACAGGTATAATTTGACTTTACTGTGATGATATAAAAAGGAACTACAGATGGGAAAGGGATTGTTCTGGAAGAAGAGGAAAGGAGAGATAAAATGGGGTAAATTGCCTCACACAAAGAGGCAAAAAAGACCAATTACAATTGAGGGGAAAAAGGGAGGGGGGTGAGTTTTGCATGAAACTCAATCTCATTTGAATTTGCCTCAAAGAGAGATATCACATATATTCACTTTGACATAAAAAGTTGTCTCATCCCAAATGGAAGTAAGAGGAAAAAAGGGAAAGGAGAGGCTAATAGAGGGAAGAGCAAAAATAGAACAGGAAAGGCATAAAAATGGAGGAGGGTCTGTAAAAGGGGAGGACAGATTGAGGGAGGTGGTGGTCAGAAGCAAAACACTGGTGAAAAAGGAAAGCAGGAAGGGAAAAGGAATAGTAAAACTTGGGGAAGATAAGATGGCAGAAAATATAGAGTATGTTATTTTAACTGCGAATGTGAATGAAATTAACTAAAATAAAATGGAAGCAGAAAGTAGACTGGATTAAAAGCCAGAATTCTACAATATGTCGTTTACAAGAAACACATTTAAAGGAGAATAATACATACAGAGTAAAAGTAAAAGACTACAGCAGAATCTATTATGCTTCAGCTGAAATTAAAAAAGCAGGGGTAGCAATTCTGATCTCATATGAAGAAAAATTAAAAAAAAAGATGTAATTAAAAGAAGAAAGGAAACTATATTTTATGATGGGTACCATAGACAATGAGGTAATATCAATACTAAACATATTTGCACCATATGGTATAGCATCCACCTTCCTAGAGGACAAATTAAGAGAGCTGCAACAAGAAATAGACAGCAAAACTATATTAATGGTGGTTTTAAATCTCACTTGATCAGAACTAGATAAATTGAACCACAAAATAAACAAAAAAGAAGTTAATGAGGTAAATAGAATTTTAGAAAAGTTAGGTATAATAAATCTTTGGAGAAAACTGAATGGGGATAAAAAGGAAAATACAGTTTCTTGGCAGAACATGGAACCTACACAGAAATTAACCATGTATTAGAACAAAAAACATCAAAATCAAATGGAGAAAGGCAGAATCAATAAATGCTATGGAAAAATAGAACAAAAATTAATTGAAAACTAAATAATTCAATCCTAAAGAACAAGTGGGTGAAACAAAAAAATCATAGAAACATCAATAACTTCATCCAAGAGAATGACAATAATGACATACCAAAATTTATGAGATGCAGTCAAAGCAGTTCTTAGGGGAAATTTTATATTTCTAGATGCTTCCTTGAATAAAATAAAGAAAGTAAAGGTCAATAAATCGGGCATACAATTAAAAAACCTAAAAAAAGAACAAATTAAAAAACTCTAATTAAATTTGAAATTCTAAAACAAAAGGGGAGATTAATAAAAGTGAAAGAAAACTATTGAACTAATAAACTAAGAATTGGTTTTATGACAAACCCAACAAAAGAAAAAGGAAAGAAGAAAATCAAATTGCTATTATCAACGCTAAAAAGGTGAACCATTCACCAATAAAGATGAAATTAAAGCAATAATTAGGAGCCATTTTGCTCAAGTGTATGCCAATAAATCTGATAATCTAACTGAAATGGATGAATACTTAACAAAAATACAAATTTCCCAGATTAACATTTTATTTATTTACCAACATAAATTACTTAAATAGTTCCATTTCAGAAAAAGAAATTGAAAAGCTATTTAACAACTCGCTAAGAAAAAGTCTCCAGGATCAAATGGATTTACATGTGAATTCTACCAAACATTTAAAGAAAATGTAATTCCAATATTATGCAAACTATTTGGAAAAATATGGAAAGAAGGATTTCTACCATATTCCTTTTATGACACAAATATGATGGAGATATCTTAACTAGGTAGGGTCAAAACAGTAAAAATTAACACTAAGAGAAGAAAAAGAAATGAAAGGAATTAAGAGTAGGTAATGAGGAAACAACATTATCACTCTTGGCAGATGCTCTAATGATATACTTATAGAATCCTAGAGAATCAATTAAAGATGACAGAAAAAATTTACAACTTTAGCAAAGTTACAGGATCCAAAATAAATCCACATAAACCATCAGCATTTCTATATGTTACCAACAAAGTCCAGCAGCAAGAGATAAAAAAAAAAAAGAAAGATAAATTCCATTTAAATTAAATGTAGATAAAATAAAATGTTTGGGAGTATATCTGCCAAGACAAAACCAGGAACCATATGAACACAATTGCAAAATACTTTCCCACAAATAAAATCAGATCTAAACAATTTGAAGAGTATCAAGTGCTCATGGCTAGATCAAGCTAAAATAATAAAAATCACAATTCTACCTAAATTAATCTACTTATTCAATGCCATAGCAATCAAAGTACCAAGAAATTACTTTACAAAGCTAGAAAAAATGATAACAAAGTTCATCTGGAAGAGCAAAAGATGAAGGATTTCAAGGGAATTAATAGAAAAAATGCTAATGAAGGTAGCTTAGCTGTACCAGACCTAAAACTATATTACAAAGCAGTAGTCATCAAAAACCCTTTGGTGCTGACTAAGTAGTATTCGATCAATGGAGTAGGTTAGGTTCACAAGACATAATAGTCAATGACTCTAGTAATTTAGTGTTTGATAAACCCAAAGACACCATAATTTGGGATAAGAACTCAATGTTTGATAAAAATTTCTGGGAAATTGGGAAATAGTATGGCAGAAACTAGGCATTGGCCACACTTAACACTATATACCAAGATAAGGTTGAAGTGGGTTCATGATTTAGACATAAAGAATAATATTATAAGCAAATTAGAAAACAAAGAATAATCTATCTCTTAGATTTGTGGAGAAAAAAAGAAATTTGTGGCCAAAAAAGAAATAGAATACATTGTGAAATGAAAAATGGGTAATTTTGATTACATTAAATTTAAAAGTTTTGTAATAACAAAACTAATGCAGACAAGATAAGAAGGGAAGTAGAAAACTGGGGGAAATTTTTACATCCAAGAGTCCTTATAAAGACCTCAATTCTAAAATATATAGTGAATTAACTAAAATGTACAAGAATACAAGGCATTCTCCAATTGATCAATGATTAATGGTTATGAACAGACAATTTTCAAATGAAAGAATTAGTCATTTCTAATAATATGAAAATATGATCTAAATTACTATTGATTAGAAAATCTAAATTAAGACAATTCTGGGGTACCACTACTGACCTCTTAGATTGGCTAACATGACAGAAAAAGACAATGAAGAATGTCGGAGGAAGAATGGGAAAACATGGGACACTAATACATTTTTGGTGGAATTGTGAATGGATCCAACCATTTTTCACTGTAATTTGTTACTATGCCCTAAGGACTATCCAATTGTGCATACCCTTTGATCCGGTAGTATCTCTACTGGGCCTATATCCCAAAGAGGTTATAAAAAAGGAAAAAAAGGTACTACATGTGCAAAAATGTTTGTAGCAGCCCTTTTTATAGTGGCAAGGAACTGGAAACAAAGTGGATACCCATCACTTGGGGAATTGCTGAATAAATGAATGTTATGGAATATTATTGTTCTATAAGAAATGATCAGCAGGATGATTTCAGAAAAGCCTGAAGAAATTTGCATGGGCTGATGCTAAGTGACATGAATAGAACCAAGAGAACATTGTACACAGCAATAACAAGATTATGTGATTATCAGTCCTAATGGACATGGTTCTTTTCACCAATGAGGTGATTCCAGCCAATTCCAATACATTTGTGATGGAGAGTCCAGAGAGTGGATTATGGGGACTAAATGGGGATCACATCATAGTATTTTCACATTTTTTGTTGTTATTTGCTTGCTTTTTGCTTTCTTTCTCATTTTTTTTTCCTTTTTGATCTGGTTTTTCTTATCCAGAATGATAATTGTGGAAATATATATGTATATGAACTGCACATGTTTACCATATTGGATTACTTGCTGTCTAGGGAAGGTTGTGGGAGAAAGGAAGGAAAAAATTTTGTAACACAAGATTTTGCAAGGGTAAATATTGAAAACTATCTTTCTATATATTTTGAAAATAAAAAGCTATTTTAAAAAAAAAGCAATACAAGGACACTCTCAAGGTTTCACTTATAACTTTAGAATTGATTTATGACATGGGAGACACTGGTACCTGACTGTCCAGCATGCCATGAGCTCCTCAGAGAAGGTCCTGTCTTCTATAAACAAAACATAATTGAATTAGCTTAGAAGAAACATGAGATTTGCAAAGTGAGAGAAGTCAGCCCAAACGTTCATAGGCATTATTTGTGTCCTACATGTTGTAGAACATTTCGAGCTTGTCCGATCCTCTGATCAACCACAGCTGGACACACTGTAACTCAGCTCTTAACATAATGATGGAGACTTCCGGCCAAGATGGCGGAGAGGAAATACACTTCTGTGTAATCTCCGTGTTTTTCTCTCACTATTCATTTCATTTCATGCCTCTGAATTAATGCTCGACTGAAAAAAAACCATACAATTACTTACCAAGAGAAACCATCCTTGAGACTCGTCAAGAAAGGTCTGTTTTTGCGCGAGGGCGGGGACGGTATTTGGAAGCAGTCTGCGGGCAGCAGCGGCAACCAGAGCACAGATAGCAGCTCAGAACCGGGTGGAGCGGAGAGGGGGTAGGACGCAATCGCAGCCGTCTCTGCGGTGAGAGCTTTGCTATAGGAGCAAGTCAGCAGCCCAGCAGAGAAGCTAAAAACACCGGGGGTGAAGAATACAATCCCAAACAGCTGGAATTTCTCGGGACCTGGCCACCCCTCCCCCACAGTGTCTTAGCCCGCTCAGATCTCAGAGCGCTCGGATCTCAGTGCGCAGGCGCCATAGCACAGTAGGACCTGTGCCTCACGAATACCCTGCCCCTCCCCCAAAGAAAGCAGCCTCCATTCAAGGGGTTTTTTTTCCTTCTGTTTCTTTGATAGTTTGTCTTTGATAAATAGACAGAATGAGCAAGAAACTGAAAAAGAATTTAACCCTGGACAGCTTTTATACAGATAAAGAGCAGACTCCAAACCCTGAGGAGACTAAAAACAAACAGTCCCCAGGTGAATCCCCGAAGGAAGAGACCTTATGTCCCTCAGCACAGATGAATCTCATGGAGGAAATTAAAAAGGCTCTCACAAGGGAGCTAGAAGAAAAATGGGAAAAGGAGAGGGAGGCTCTGAAAAAGGAGAGGGAGGCTTGGCAAAAGAGCCTGGAGAAGTCAGTTAAAGAGAGAGTGGATAAAGAAACCAAATCCTTGAAAAATAGGATTAGTGAACTGGAAACAGAAAACAGCTCTCTAAAAAACAAAATTGGCGAAATGGAAAAAAATTCCACAGAACAAAAGAACTCAATTGGACAATTAGAGAAAGATCTTAAAAAAGTGAGTGAAGAAAATACCTCACTGAAAATCAGGGTCGAACAATTGGAATTGAATGACTCGAGGAGACAAGAAGAATCAGTCAAGCAAATCCAAAAAAATCAAACAATGGAAAAGGATGTGAAATACCTTCTGGGGAAGACAACAGACCTGGAAAACAGATCCAGGAGAGACAACCTGAGAATCATCGGACTTCCAGAAAAGTATGATGAAAAAAAAAGCCTGAACACTATCTTCCAGGAAATTATCAAAGAGAACTGCCCAGAAGTCATAGAAACAGAAGGTAAAATAGACATTGAAAGAATTCATCGATCCCCTACTGAAAGGGATCCTAAAATCAAAACACCAAGGAATATAGTGGCCAAATGCCAGAACCCTCAGGCAAAGGAAAAAATACTGCAAGCGGCTAGAAAAACCCAATTCAAGTATCAAGGAGCCACAATAAGGATCACCCAGGATCTGGCAGCATCCACATTAAAGGATCGAAGGGCCTGGAATATGATATTCCGAAAGGCTAAGGAACTTGGTATGCAACCAAAAATAACTTACCCAGCGAGATTGAGCATCTTTTTCCAGGGAAGAAGATGGACATTCAACGAAATAAGCGAATTTCATCTATTTCTGATGAAAAAGCCAGAACTTAACAAAAAATTTGATCTACAAGCACAGAACTCAAGAGAAATCTAAAAAGGTAAAGATTAATCTTGGGAACTATATTTCGGCTGTAAAGATGTATAAAGAATACATGTATACCTTGTTCTAGAAACTAGTTGTGGAAAGGACATTGTACTAGAAAAAAGGGAAAGTGGGGGTACTACATTTCATGAAGAGGCAAAGAAAACCTAGTAAATCTGAGAGAAAGAATGGAGAGGAATGAAAATAGTGAGTATTTTACTGCTTTCAGAATTGGCAGTAAGAGAAGAATTTTAGACATATTCAATCTATGGTGAAACTTCTCCTACCTCATTGAAAAGTGAGAAGGGAAAAGTGAAAAAGGAAGGAATAAGCTAAGTGGAAGGGAATACGGTAACTGGGAGGGAAAGGGGTAAGTTGGGGGGGGGAACTCTAAGGGGGGGAGGGATACTGAAAAAGGGAGGGCTGTGAGAAGCAAGGGGAGCTCACAAGCTTAATACTGGGAAGGGGGGCAAGGGAGGGGGTAAGGGAGTAAGAAGGGAGAAAAGCATAAACCGGGGTTAACAAGATGGCAAGTAATACAGAATTGGTCATTTTAACCATAAATGTGAACGGGGTAAACTCCTCTATAAAGAGGAAGCGGTTAGCAGAATGGATTAAAAGCCAGAATCCTACAATATGTTGTATACAGGAAACACACCTGAAGCGGGGTGATACATGCAGGTTAAAGGTAAAAGGTTGGAGCAAAATCTACTATGCTTCAGGTGAAGCCAAAAAAGCAGGGGTAGCAATCCTGATCTCAGATCAAGCTAAAGCAAAAATTGATCTAATCAAAAGAGATAAGGAAGGGCACTATATCTTGCTAAAGGGTAGAATGAATAATGAAGAAGTATCTATATTAAATATATATGCACCAAATAGTGTAGCATCTAAATTCCTAAAAGAGAAATTAAGAGAGCTGCAAGAAGAAATAGACAGTAAAACTATAATAGTGGGAGATCTCAACCTTGCACTCTCAGAATTAGATAAATCAAACCACAAAATAAATAAGAAAGAAGTCAAAGAGATAAATAGAATACTAGAAAAATTAGATATGATAGATCTCTGGAGAAAATGTAATGGGGACAGAAAGGAGTACACCTTCTTTTCAGCAGTTCATGGAACTTATACAAAAATTGATCATATATTAGGACATAAAAACCTCAAACTCAAATGCAGTAAGGCAGAAATAGTGAATGCATCCTTTTCAGACCATGATGCAGTGAAAATTACATTCAATAAAAAGCCACAGGAAAGTAGACCAAAAAATAATTGGAAACTAAATAATCTCATACTAAAGAATGATTGGGTGAAACAGCAAATTATAGACATAATTAATAACTTCATCCAAGAAAATGATAATAATGAGACATCATACCAAAATGTATGGGATGCAGCCAAAGCGGTAATAAGGGGAAATCTCATATCTCTAGAGGCCTATTTGTATAAAATAGAGAAAGAGAAGGTCAATGAATTGGGCTTGCAACTAAAAATGCTAGAAAAGGAACAAATTAAAAACCCCCAATCAAACACTAAACTTGAAATTCAAAAAATAAAAGGAGAGATCAATAAAATTGAAAGTAAAAAAACTATTGAATTGATTAATAAAACTAAGAGTTGGTTCTATGAAAAAACCAACAAAATAGACAAACCCTTAGTAAATCTGATTAAAAAAAGGAAAGAGGAAAATCAAATTGTTAGTCTTAAAAATGAAAAGGGAGAACTCACCACTAACGAAGAGGAAATTAGAGCAATAATTAGGAGGTACTTTGCCCAACTTTACGCCAATAAATTCGACAACTTAAATGAAATAGAAGAATACCTCCAAAAATATAGCTTACCTAAACTAACAGAGGAAGAAGTAAATATCCTAAACACTCCTATCTCAGAAAAAGAAATAGAACAAACTATCAATCAACTCCCTAAGAAAAAAACCCCAGGACCAGATGGATTTACATCTGAATTCTATCAAACATTTAAAGATCAATTAACTCCAATGCTAAATAAACTATTTGAAGAAGTAGGGATTGAAGGAGTCCTACCAAACTCCTTTTATGACACAGATATGGTACTGATACCTAAACCAGGTAGGCTGAAAACAGAGAAAGAAAATTATAGACCAATCTCCCTAATGAATATTGATGCTAAAATCTTAAATAAAATATTAGCAAAAAGATTACAGAAAATCATCCCCAGGATAATACACTATGACCAAGTAGGATTTATACCAGGAATGCAGGGCTGGTTCAATATTAGGAAAACTATTAACATAATTGACTATATCAACAACCAACCAAACAAAAACCATATGATCATTTCAATAGATGCAGAAAAAGCATTTGATAAAATCCAACAGCCATTCCTAATAAAAACACTTGAGAGCATAGGAATAAAAGGACTTTTCCTTAAAATAGTTAGGAGCATATATTTTAAACCTTCAGTAAGCATCATATGCAATGGGGAAAAACTGGAACCTTTCCCGGTAAGATCTGGAGTGAAGCAAGGTTGCCCACTATCACCATTATTATTCAATATTGTATTAGAAACACTGGCCTCTGCAATAAGAGTCGAGAAAGAGATTAAAGGAATTAGAGTAGGCAATGAGGAAACCAAACTATCACTCTTTGCAGATGATATGATGGTATACCTAGAAAACCCCAGAGATTCTACTAAAAAGCTATTAGAAATAATTCATAATTTTAGCAAAGTAGCAGGATACAAAATAAATCCCCATAAATCCTCAGCATTCTTGTACACCACCAACAAAATCCAAGAGCAAGAGATACAAAGAGAAATTCCATTCAAAATAACTGTTGATAGCATAAAATATTTGGGAATCTACCTACCAAAGGAAAGTCAGGAATTATATGAGCAAAATTACAAAAAAGTTTTCACACAAATAAAGTCAGACTTAAATAATTGGAAAAATATTAAGTGCTCTTGGATAGGCCGAGCAAATATAATAAAGATGACAATACTCCCTAAACTAATCTATTTATTTAGTGCTATACCAATCAGACTTCCAAGAAAATATTTTAATGATTTAGAAAAAATAACAACAAAATTCATATGGAACAATAAAAAGTCGAGAATCTCAAGGGAATTAATGAAAAAAAAATCAAATGAAGGTGGTCTAGCTGTACCTGATCTAAAATTATATTATAAAGCAGCAGTCACCAAAACCATCTGGTATTGGCTTAGAAATAGATTAGTTGATCAGTGGAAAAGGTTAGGTTCACAAGACAGAATAGTCAACTATAGCAATCTAGTGTTTGACAAACCCAAAGATTCTAAATTTTGGGATAAGATTTCATTATTTGATAAAAACTGCTGGGATAACTGGAAATTAGTATGGCAGAAATTAGGCAAGGACCCACACTTAACACCACATACCAAGATAAGATCAAAATGGGTCCATGACCTAGGCATAAAGAATGAGATTATAAATAAATTAGAGGAACATAGGATAGTTTATCTCTCAGACTTGTGGAGGAGAAAGAAATTTGTGACCAAAGATGAACTAGAGACCATTACCAATCACAAAATAGAAAATTTTGATTATATCAAATTAAAAAGCCTTTGTACAAACAGAACAAATGCAAACAAGATTAGTAGGGAAGTAACTAACTGGGAAAACATCTTTACAATTAAAGGTTCTGATAAAGGCCTCATTTCCAAAATATATAGAGAACTGACTCAAATTTATAAAAAATCAAGCCATTCTCCAATTGATAAATGGTCAAAGGATATGAACAGACAATTTTCAGATGAAGAAATTGAAACTATTACCACTCACATGAAAGAGTGTTCCAAATCACTATTGATCAGAGAAATGCAAATTAAGACAACTCTGAGATATCACTACACTCCTGTCAGATTGGCTAAGATGACAGGAAAAAACAATGATGAATGTTGGAGGGGATGCGGGAAAACGGGGACATTGATGCATTGTTGGTGGAGTTGTGAACGAATCCAGCCATTCTGGAGAGCGATCTGGAATTATGCCCAAAAAGTTATCAAACTGTGCATACCCTTTGATCCAACAGTGTTTCTATTGGGCTTATACCCCAAAGAGATACTAAAAAAGGGAAGGGGACCTGTATGTGCCAAAATGTTTGTAGCAGCCCTGTTTGTAGTGGCTAGAAACTGGAAAATGAATGGATGCCCATCAATTGGAGAATGGCTGGGTAAATTGTGGTATATGAATGTTATGGAATATTATTGCTCTGTAAGGAATGACCAGCAGGATGAATACAGAGAGGCTTGGAGAGACCTACATGGACTGATGCTAAGTGAGATGAGCAGAACCAGGAGATCATTATACACTTCGACAACGATATTGTATGAGGATGTATTCTGATGGAAGTGGATTTCTCTGACAAAGAGACTTAACTGAGTTTTATTGGAGAAATGATGGACAGAAACAGCTACACCCAAAGAAGGAATACTGGGAAATGAATGTGAACTATTTGCATTTTTGATTTTCTTCCCGAGTTATTTTTACCTTCTGAATCCAATTCTCCCTGTGCAACAAGAGAACTGTTTGGTTCTGCAAATATGTATTGTATCTAGGATATACTGCAACATGTTTAACATATATAGGACTGCTTGCCATCCTGGGGGGGGGGAGGAGGGAGGGAGGGGGAAAAAACGAAACATAAGTGATTGCAAGGGATAATGTCGTGTAGAAATTATCCTGGCATGGATTCTGTCAATGCGAAGTTATTATTAAATAAAATAAAATTTATTATTAATAGAAAAAAAAAAAAAAAAAACATAATGATTTCATTTTGGTATTCTTTGGAAAGAAGCACAACAATAGTGCCAGGAAATTTCTGAGGTAAAATTTTAATTGGACCTTCCTGACTTCAACTCTACCTCTCTATCCAGACTCCCCCATAGCTATACAAGACATAATTTGTTTTTGCCCTCTCCTAATTCCAATCTGATCCTCCTCTTCTGAATTTTTCCATTTCTCTCAAAATGATCAACATTCTTCAAGATAAATTCTTATTTAAACTTAATTTTTTTTATTTATTCAAAACAATTAACAACATACCACATATTTTAAAAAAATAGCAGGCAAAGAAAAAAGAACCCAACAATAGAAAGTTTCTATGAAAATGGGGAGGGTTAAGGTTCATCTTCAAAGGAGGATATAGAAGTAATAAAACCCAATAACTCCAGCTTCCTGTAAGTGACCACAGAAAGAAGCATCTCTGCCCCACTGTTTTTTTTTTTTAATTAAAGCTTTTTTTTTTAATTTACAAAACATATGCATGAGTAATTTTTCAACATTGACCCTTGAAAAACTTTCTCTTCCACATTTGTCCCTCCTTCCCTCTATCCCATCCTCTAGATGGCAGGTACTCCAATACATATTAAATATGTTAAATATATATACTAAATACAATATATGTATACATATTTATACAGTTATCTTGCTGCACAAGAAAAATCGGATCTAGAAAGGAAAAAAAACTGAAAAGGAAAACAGTGAAGCGCGAAAATGCTAGGTTTGTGGTCCACACTCAGTTCCCACAGGTCTCTCTTTGGGTGTATGTGGCTTTCTTCATCACTGAACAATTGAAATTGGTTTGAATCATCTCATTGTTAAAGAGAGCCACATCCATCAGAATTGATCATTATATAATCTTGTTGTTGCCATGTATAATGATCTCCTGGTTCTGCTCATTTCACTTAGCATCAGTTCATGTAAGTCTCTCCAAGTCTCTCCGAAATCATGGTAGTTTTTTACAGAACAATAATATTCCAAAACATTCATATGCCATAATTAATTCAGCCATTCTCCAACAGATGGGCATCCACTCAGTTTCCAGTTTCTGGTCACTATAAAAAGGGCTGCCACAAATATTTTTGCACATGTGGGTCCCTTTCCCTCCTTTAAGATCTCTTTGGGATATAGGTACAATACACTGCTGGGTCAAAGGGTATGCACAGTTTGATAACCCTCACTGCTTCTGAACTTATCAGGTATATATGTGCTTGTTCTTCTCATTCAATTTCTGATCAGCAAAAGTTCCCTCAATTTTTCCAGACTCAGACAGCTGACTCCCCACTCTGTCACGGAGGTAAAAATTCCTGTGGCTAGAGTCACAATCCAATCCAGCTAGTCCCAAAGCTCACTGCTTGCTGTTTCAGTGCAATCAACCTGGAGGTGTTTATACTTCACACAGGCCAAATCTCTGTCCTGATATCTTTCTTCAAATCTTCTTCAGTTGTCCCAGAGGGACCACTGTTCTGCCCCAACTTTTCTTTGTTTTTATGCTCTATGTTTGCCTTGAGGTGTACTTTTTTCCTTGTTTGTGGAGAAAAACTGAAGAGCTTGGAATTTTTCTGATCTGCTCTGCCATTATCCCAATCATCTCCCAAGATACATTATTTCAAGAAAATGTGTAGCTTGGAATTTTTCTGAACTGCTCTGCCATTATCCCAATCATCTACCAAGATATTTCAAGAAAATTTGTAACTTTAGAGTAATGCCCAATTTTTTATTCTCCCTCTTCACACTTATCCAATCAGTTTCCAAGGCTTACTGTCTCTTTTTCTACAGTATCACTCACATTTAGCCCAAGTGTTGTTAATACCCTTCTAATTAACTTCTCAGTTCTTCCCCTAATCCCATGTATTTCAAATTTTTTGTTTTCTTGAAAATTGTGTTGTTACATTAAGACTTTCCTAACCTTCAGCTGTTAGTGATTTTCAAATGTATCTTCTATGCAAGTATTCATTTTACATATCACATATATCTCTATCTATAGGTATAGATGTATTTGTGCTTCTTAATGCAATGTAAGCTTCTTGAAGGTGGGGACTATTCTTTGTCCTTGTATTTCTAGCAAGCAAACTACCTGGCACATAATAGGAAAGGAAATCTGAACAGGGGCAGCAACAGAAACTGGAACTGTAATTTTATTGATATAGGAAATTCCTACATAATTGGAACAACTTACTCTCTTTAAGAGTTTCCTAGAACACAAAGAAGTTTATTTGCTCAGCTTAACAAAGATACCATGTGTCAGGTATAGACCTTTCTTTATATGCTGGTGGGTTTTGTTTGTTTGTTTGTTTGTTTTGTTTTGTTTTGGCAAGGCATTTAAGGCTATGTGACTTGCCTTGGATCACACAGCTAGTAAGTATTTGGTGTCTGAGGCTGGATTTGAACCCAAGTCCTCCCAACTGCTTTATCCACTGTGCCATTTAGCTGCTCCATCAGATATAGATCCTGAAACCAGGTTTTCTTGGTCTCAAGGTGAACTATCTAATCACCAAGTCCTATCATTTCTCAGACAAAATGAAGAGGCTAAAAGTATTTGTGGATAGATTAATTGACCTTAAATATTTCAATCCTTTTGTATTAGCATCTTTTAAAAAGCCATTAACCATATCATTTGAGTTTTAATCTGAATCAGTAAAAAGGAATACAGATTCTTGAATGATTAAAGTAGATTCATATTGGGCTGTTTAGTTTTTAAATCACCATATTACACAATAGATTCATATTAAGACTTTAGTCCATTAACATTCCCTGGTTGTTTAATTATTTAAATTTTCTAATTATATCTCTCGAATACTATACTTACAAATTGATTGACTTTAAACCAAGTGGTTTTGCTTATATACTTGTGTGTTTTTATATGTTAAATTTCATTACTTATCTTCAGTCCCCTGTTTCAATCTATTAAGATCGTTTCAGATCTTGACTATGCCATTAAATTTATTAGCTATTTTCCCCAGCTTTGTACCATGGGCAAATTTGATATGCATAGTATTTATTCCTTTATCTAAACTAGTAAAGGGGGAAAAAAAAACTTTAAACAAAATCAGGGGCAAAAAATTAGCAGCATTCCACTAGAGAACTTCTTTTCTCTCCTACTTCTATTCATTAAGTATAACTTTTTTAATCTTCTCAGTCAACCAGTTCCCAACTTCCTTAATTTTACTAATGTCCATTCAAAATCTTTCTATCTTTCCTCCAAGGTATTTTAAGAGACATTTCTCAGATCCTTGCATAAACCTATGCATGCTATGAACATAGCATTCCTGGAATTTTCTGAGTTAGTAACTTTATCCACAATGGAAGTAAAATTAGTCTGACATGACTTTTTCATGACTTCCTTGCTTTAGAGCTCATCTCCTTTTGTAAATGTACACAAAGAAGTATGTTTAATAATAATTTTTTTTTCTTTACCCTTTGGAAAATAGGGACAGTATTTGCCCAGCATTTCTCTCATTTATCATGATGAATTCCTGAATGTCACTAAAAGTGGTACAAAAATTATAGTTGCAATTTCTTTCAGGACTCTGGGCTGTAGTTAGTTCCCACTTGGTGACTTGAACTCATCAAGGACATCATAGTGCTCTTTTAACATCTTTTCATTTATTTGGGTTTTTGAATCTTTTTTTCTTCTTTTCTTCACAATGTGAATATCATTCCTCTCAGTATAAAATATATAAGGAAAATAGACAAGTAACTCTACCTTCACTCTGTCACCCATTATTATTTTCTTCCACTCCAAAAAAGAAATCCCATCTTTTATCAATATTCTTTGCTTGTTACATAAAAAGCTTTTCTATTATCCTTATCATTTATCAGAAGCCTTGGTTCCTACTAGGCATATCTGACTTTAATTCTATAAACAGCCTCTCATATATCTTCAAATTTTAGTTAGCTATTTGGCTGCCAAATTAATTCTGAAAAATCACAGGAGTATGTAAATGTTTTTATTTCCTCTTCTTTCAGTTTCCTTACTGGTTTTATACTGAGACTCTCTCATTCTTTATACCTAAAGAATATAGTTGATCTCTGATTGAATTTCTCAATATTTTAGGCTAAGTAAATTTTTATGATGCTATGAGAAGTAATGGCTGATCAGTTGATATTCTGTCTTAAATAAAACAAGTAAATTTTTGTTTTATGTTTAGAATGATAGGAATTTTGCTCAGTGCCAGTGGTAGAGTTTTGTCATGAAACAAAATACAAAATATATATTTTAATCAAAAATTCTTTTCAAAAAGGGTAAAATCAAATACATAATAATTCTTTTTTTAAAAAAATACAACAAACCTCTAGACTCTAGAAATATACAAACAATTTTGAATCAATTTAAGAAAAAGAACTAGAATTATTAGAGAGTTAAAAACAAAACTTAGGAGGAAAAATTCAAGTAATAGAGGTTATTTGTCATAAAGGAAAGAAAGAATATTTAGGAGTGATTAAAAGAATTTCTCACACAGTAACAAGGAAAACTCTTTCTCATCTTCAGAGAGAACTCCAAACAGAGTCATGCTTAAATAACAACATGAGAGACTTAAGTAGGATACAAGATTGCCTTTCCTGGCACTAATTAACCTTTACTAAAATCTTAATGGAGCATTTCTGGGTTCTTGAAAGATTATGCTAGCAGAGAACAAACCCAGGCAGACCCTTTCAAACCAGAAATGTATAGTCTTGGCAATTGAATAATTCCAAAGCAACCTTGATCCCATCATCCATTACGAGAAGGCTGCCCCTAGGATAACCATAAGAATTAATGGAGACTGTATATAAAGTGCATCATAGGCAACTGGTGGTTCAATGAATAGAGTACTAGTTTTAGAATCAGGAAGAGAATGAGTTCAAATATAACCACAAATACTAGCTTTATGATTCTGAATAATTGACTTAATCTCTGTTTGCATCAGTTCCCTCAGTTGTAAAATAGAAATGACAATAACCCCTTTCTTGCATTGTTGTGAGGATCAAAACAGATCATATTCAGAAAAAAATGGGTCTGGCATACGAGTAAGTGCTATATAAATGTTTATTCTTTTCACTTTTTCCCTCATCCAACTCCAGTCAATAAAGGAAACACTGAAAAAGGTTGAGGAAATGTTAAAAGATAAGAGAGATTTTCATCTCTGCCTTTTGAAGTGCAAAAGAAGAAACTAGATAAACTTTCAATGTTGCACACAACTTAGGATGTGATAATTCCCTTTTTTTTAATTTTATTTTTCCAAATACATGCAAAGATAATTTACAACATTCACCTTTGCAAAACCTTGTGTTGCAAAATTTTTTCACTCCTTCTTTGCTACTCTCTCTCCAAGACAGCAATCAATCCAATATAGGTTAAATTATGCAATTATTTTACAATTCTTCTAAACATTTCCATATTCATTATGCTGCTCAAGAAATGTCAGATTGAAAAGGGAAAAAAAACACAAGAAAATAAAAACAAACAAACAAACAACAGCAATAAAAAAAAAAAGATGAAAATACTATGCCTTGATCCACATTCAGTCTCTGTAGTTCTCTCTCTGAATGTAGATGACACTTTCCATCCAAGTCTATTGGAATTGCCTCAAATCAGGATATGAGTTTTCCTTGCCTGATCCTGCCTAAGAGAGTTGCCTAGCCTCCCAAGTGTTGTCTAATAATGCATGTCTTCTAATATATGAGCTCCATTCATAGCATTCAACTAACTTTCCCACCCCTTTCTCTGCTTTACAGTTACATACTGATGGCTAATCTATAGGACTGCTATGCCCTCAAGCTAAATCTTTATGGACCATGATAACCTATTTGAACTCAATCCCCAAAGATTGCCCACTTTCAATCCAGCATTATTTCTCTATTCTAGTGACTGTGAACTGACCATTCATCAAATTTCATTATTGGTCCCATACTGACTGTTCCTTTATTTTTATCGCCTTCAATTCAACACCATCTGCCAACTTCTCACTCTACTCCTCCCACTGTGCTTTCTGGAATGCCTTCCCTATAAATAACAAATTAGCTTTCATCCTTCATTTGAAATTATTCTTTCCAAAGTTATAAATGATCCCTGAGAAATTGCCAAATCTAATGACTTTTTCTCTATCCTCATCCTATTTAACCTTTGCAGCCTTTAATACCATTAGATACTCTCTTTTCCTTTATATTCTTCAAAGTACTTAGCACAGCACCTAGCATATGGTAGATATTATATAAATAATTATTCCTATCATGATTTTATGACCTTCTTCTTTCTCAATTGTCCTCCTATCACTCTGATTATGAATATTTTTTATTTCCTTTGCATGACCCCAAATAGTCTCATTAACCATGAATGTCCTCCAGCACTCTCATCAGCCTTCTTTTCTTCTCCCTCTAGACTATTTCATAAATGATCCCATAGATTGAATTCTTATCTCTACATTGATGTTTCTTAGATTTATTTGTCCAATACTAACTTCTCCTTTGATCTTCAGTTTTACAAATCCAAATGCCTATTGGATATCTCAAACTGAATTACCAATAGATACCTTAAACTCAACATGTCCAAAACATAACTCATTTCTTTACCCCCTCATCCAAACCCTTTCTACTTCTGAACTTTGCTATTACTATGAAGGATACTATTACCCTGCCAGTCCCCTGACCTCACAACCTGTGTTTGACTCTCCAAATAGAGAGTTATCTATAAGGACTGTAATATAAGCAAGAGACAATGGGGACCTATAATTGAGTAGCAGCAGACAAAGGGGGATAGCATATATGACATGTTATGGAAATTAAATTGATAATACATAAACTGACTAGACATTTGTGGTGAGGGAAAGTGAAAAACTCAACATAATTCTCAAGACTGAAAACCTGAATGACTAGGAGAATAGTGGTGTCTTCTACAGAAATCACAATGTTAGGAAGAATAATACATTTATAAGAAGAGATCATAAATTTGATTTTATATACATGTTAAGGTTGAGATTGTTAAATTTTAAAATATAATTAGAAATGCATTATGTCTCTCTAGTAGTCATGAAAATAGTACTGAACCAAAAAAAAAAAAAAAACCAAAATGGTGTTTATCAGGAATTAAAGAGTGAGTAAAGAAAAATTAATAAGTTCATTATTCCTTTCTGTCCTATTGAAAAAAAATTTCATTGGACATTCTATTGTGGACTACCTGATCTGAGTAATTATTCTCAGATTTTTTAAAATAATTTCACTAATCATTTCACTAAACATCACAGTACCTAGAATGTGCAAGATACTCTGAGAATATAGGAATAAACAAGCATTTACAAGCTAAGGTGAGGGAGGTGTGTGAACATACAGACAAATAAGTATGATAACAAAGGAACATGTGATAATTGATAATAGGTTTTATATCTCTCACTCAAAACTGAAAATAGGAGAGAATTAATAAAGATTTCAAGAGACAGAACTGGAAATGGACCTTTAAGCAACAGGTTAATTACAAAGGTTGAAGACTGGAGGAGGAGAGAGTCATCCCCAGGCATTCTAAATGGATTTGTGGAGTTGATAAAAAGCACTATAAAAATAGGGATTAAAAAGCAGTCTTGGCAAAGATATTGGAGTGATTTACTATTTCTTTCTCTAGCTCATTTTACAGATGAGGAATCAAATAAACAAAGTTATATGACTTTCCCAGGGTCTTAAAGATAATAAGTATCTGATACCAGATTTGAACTCAAGAAAAAGAATCATACTCTAGACCTATCACTCTATCCATCTAACTGCCCCACAATAGCTAGGCTATATAATATGTCTATAGACCCATAACTTTCAAGATAGAGGAACTTTAAGAGTTATCTAATTAAATTATAAATATACATATAAAATTCTTTTGATTAAATTTTTTTAATTAGAAATTTTAAAAATTAAACCAAAAGAAGATTTCAATTCCCCCAAAATAAAGTCAACAGTATTGGTTCTACAAACATATATTGTATCTAGGATATACTGCAACATATCTAACATATATAAGACTGCTTGCCATCTAGGGGAGAGGGTGGAGGGAGGGAGGGGAAAAATCGGAACAGAAGGGAGTGCAAGGTATAATGTTGTAAAAAAAAAATTACCCTGGCATGGATTCTGTCAATATAAAGTTATTATAAAATAAAACAAAATATATAAAAAAAAGTCAACAGTAAACAAATATACATTAATTTATGGATTATTTTAAGGGGTATTTTCTCTTGGTCCAAGCTAAGAAATAATCTTACATGAGATTCATTAGATATGATAACCATTTACTGTTGGTAATAAATGAAATAAAACCACATGATATAATAACTGTCCTTGAAAAATATTACATTTAGATCCTTTCATGTAAATATTGACTACATAATTTTATTCACATAAAGTTAAAAATCCCAAACTAAAAATAAAGAAAATCTAATTTTAGTTTTAAGAAAGAACAAAAAGCATGCTTTCTAAATTAGCCTCACATAACAATTACAGGAAACAAGGCAAAAAGAGACTTATTAAACTTACTGCAAGTTAATATTTACTTGGTTTTCATGTCCACACAAAGCAAATAAGTATCCTTTAAGATGACCTTTTTTCTGAAACTAAAATGAGAAAGAGGGTTTTAGAGGCTGAATTTTAGAAATGAGAAAAAGAAAGAGCATTTCAACCTTTTACACTATTTCTTGTTCTCATAACTATGGAAAGGACTTATAATTTGGACAATGAGGAATCAAGCCTAGCAAAGGCTTTTTTTTTTTTTTTTCAAATCTGTCTTGAGTAAAGGGGGGGAAAATATTTCGTAACCATGTGTGAGTTTCTATGATAGCTGACTAATACACTCTTCAAATATGCTATTAAAGTTTAATACTTTCCCAACTCAGGATTTTTATCAGTGTGGGTATTCCTTTCATTAACAAAGATTACAATCTCACTATACTTCAGTAAATGGAGTTTATGTTACTATGCTCAAAAAAGAATTGAGTGTCTAATGTTCAAGTTCCAATGATGAGTCTCTCAAAACTCAGCTAGGCTGATTTTCCAGCAATACAATCAGGTTATTCCAAAGGAACTTCTAAAACAAGTAGTTGTAAAATAAATAAGTCCTATTGATCTAGTGCTAGCCTAAATCAATGTCAAATACCCAACAGGCTGTCCATAACTCCTTTCTATTTACCCAACTTTTTTGCATCCTTAAAGATCCACTTTAATACCATTCTAAATTAACCTCTCTTGACTATATTAGCCCACGTTTATCTTTGCTTTCAATAATATTCTTTTGTATTTACAACCTATAGTCCAGAATTTAGAAGTTAATTATAATTATTTTAAAATGTGTATCCACACTCTCATATATAATAATTGGCTTCCTAACTAGAATGTAGGGTAGCTAGGTGACCCAATGGATAGTGTACCAGAATTGGAATCAGGAATACTCATCTTCCTGGTTTCAAATTTAACATTAGACAGTTACTAGCTGTGTGACCCTGAGCAAGGCACTTAATCCTGTTTACCTCAGTTTTCTCAACTATAAAAGGAACTAGAGAAGGAATTGGAGAACAACTCCAATATTTTTGCCAAATGGAGTCACAAAGAGCTAGACATAATTAAAAATGAAAACAAAACTAAAATGTAAACTCCTTGAGAATATGAACGTATACCATGTACTTCTGCATCCTTCAATGTGCTATATACATAGTAGGATGAAACGTATTCCATAAATGTCTATGACGTTGTTATCGTTTTTCTCAATAATGATGATGATGATGGAAGAAAGTAACTTCCCAAGAGATTTCATTAATTTCACTTATTTGAACTCCTTCAAAATATAGTAATATGCATAAAGAATAACAGCTTCAATATACATATTAGGAAAATGGTCTTTCATTTCTTTTCTTTGGTCTAGTACTAGCTTGAAAATTTGTTTTTGTTTCTTTGTTTGAGGAGCTAAGGGAGAGAGGGAAAATAAAAATAAAAGGGGAAAAAATGGGGGAAGGGAAAGGAAGAATGAATTTCACCTTATGCTAATATATTGCTTCTGGAACCACTTACCCCCAAAACTCTTGCTTTCCATTGCTTTCATTTCGACTCATGCTACTAAACAAAACTGGAAAAAATCACAAAAACTTTACTGACGGGGTCCACTACAATCATTTGTTGCTCCTGTTGAGTTCAGTTTGACTCTTTGTGATTGTATTTGGAGTTGTTTTGGCGAAGATGCTAGAGTAATTTGCCATTTCTTTCTCCAGATCATTTTACAGATGAGAAAACTGATATAAGCAGTGACTTGCTCAAATTCACACAGCTAGTAAAGTTCTGAGGCCAGATTTGAACTCAGGAAGATGAATGCTCCTGACTGTAGGTCCATCATTCTATCCACTAGACTACCTAGCTGCCCAGAAAAATTTATATTATATAACCTCAACTAGAAACTCATTGTAGCAAGCAATTCTTTTAATAATCACTAATTAACTCAGTATTTCACTTACTACAACACTCCAAAGCTTTTCATCCTTTCTTAAATCTACTATGACTCCATTTGCTGCTGAAAAGCTTCCTTAGTATTACACACACACACACACACATACAAATGAGACCACTCCCAAAAAGCTCCCTGCTCTTTGCTTCTCCTTAACTCATATCACTAAAACAACTTCTATCACTTTCTCCTCCTTCACTCTTCTCTCACATGAAGAGCTATTCTTTCTCCTTTCCAAAGTCAGCCTTTCTAGATAAATAGGTAACTGTCATCTCATATTTTCTAACAAAGTGCCCTCTATATCATTCTCACTTTCTCCCTCACCATCAACCTCTCTTTTTCTATTGGTTGTTTCCTTACTACCTAAAATATTTCCCCCTCCTGGATCTTCAAAATTTTTCACATGATCCATTCATCCCCCTAGTTATCATCTTTCCTTATATGGCTAAATTCCTTGAGAAAGTTTTTTTGTTTTTTTTTGTTTTTGTTTTTTTTTTAATAAGCAATACCCGGAGAGGGAGGGGGCGGAGCCAAGATGGAGGAGCAGGCACACGACTCTCTAAGCTCCTCTCCTTCCCCTCATAACCAACTATTTAATGCAGCCTCAAAAACAGCTCTTCACTGCTTAAATTCATGAAGATGAGAAGCACTACAACTTACCAGCCGAAGTCAATCTGGAAGATCGCCAGAAAAGGTTTGTCCTGAGGGGCCAGGAACAGACTAGCACAGGCAGCGAGAGGCTGGCATCCTGAGCAGACCAGGGGCGGGGGTGATCTCTGTGGCTAGAGAAGTTATAGGGACCACTCTGCTATAGGCTAACTGCTCTGCCTTGATTACAAAGCAGTCAACTGGCAGAGAAATTAAAGCCTAAAACAGAGGGTCCTCTAAAAAAAACCGCCAGAACTTAATGAGATCTGGCTGTAACCCCTCAAACCCGGAAGTGACTCAGGCAGACTTTACCGCAGGCCTGTGGCCACATCCGGCAGTTCGGGGGTTTTGCGGGGGCAGTTACTAATCTGCACGACAGTGGGGCACAGCCTGGGCAGCTATAATCGGCAGTGTGGGGGGCTCGGCCTGAGGCAATAGAACCTCCCCAGCTGACTGTGCTTCGGGGCACACACTTCCAGTCCCTGCAAATCCATTCACTGCTCAGCTGCTAATACCCACAGCCCCAGGGCAGGCTTTGGCTTGGGGTAGTGAAACTCTCTCTGCTCAGCGTCTAGCCCCAGGGCAGTCGTTATCTCACACAGCTGGGGTTCTTTGAAGGGCACTTTCCCAGTTCCACCCTGCAGCCCTGACTTATTCCCAGGTGGGGAACTCTTTCCCAGAGCATTCCAGCACCTCGCTGCTTTCTGTAGCCAGTTGGCAGGACAGCTACCCTGTCCATATACCTTTCACTGCTCTGCAGAGGAAGCTGGTAACCTCCTGGCTCTGAAGGCAAACTCTACGGGCTTTAACAAAATGAGTAAAAATATCAAAAGAACGATTGATAGTTTCTACACAGAAAAAGAACAGCTTTTCAACCCTGAAGAGACTAATAGCAGACAGTCTCCAGACAATTGTTGGTTTCCAATACAAAAGGCTCTCCTAGAAGAGACTATTAAAAACCTTAAAAGAGAGCTAGAAGAGAAATGGAGAAAGGAAAGAGAAGCTATGCAAGAGAGCAACAACTTCCTAAAATGTGAATTGGAAAAGATAAAAAACTCCCAAGAAGTACAGGAAAATGAAATTTGTGAATTGCAAAAAGAAAATAACTCACTAAAAATAAAATTAAAAAAAATTAGTGAAATGGAAAAAAATTCCATAGAGCAAAACAACTCAATTGGACATATACAAAAAGAAGTTAAAAAAGCTAATGAAGAAAATAACTCGCTAAAAATCAGAACTGAACAAATAGAAATGACTGATTCATTGAGACATCAAGAATCAGTCCAGCAAAACCAAAAAAAAATGAAAGATTGGAAAAAAATGTCAAATATTTACTTGGAAAAACAACAGACCTGGAAAATAGATCTAGGAGAGATAACCTGAGGATCATTGGATTACCCGAAAATTATGATGAAAAAAAGAGCCTAGATACTATTTTACAGGAAATCATCAAAGAGAACTGCCCAGAAGTAATAGAACGGGAAAGGAAAATAGGCATTGAAATAATTCATCGAAACACTTCTGAAAAAGACTAAAATAAAGACTCCGAGGAATATTGTGGCCAAACTTCAGAATTTTCAGACTAAAGAAAAAATTTTACAAGCAGCCAGGAAAAAACAGTTCAAATACCGAGATGCCACAATAAGGGTCACACGAGATCTGGCTGCCTCAACATTAAAGGATCGAAGGGCCTGGAATCAGATATTCCGAAAGGCAAAAGAACTTGGAATGCAGCCAAGAATAAACTACCCAGCTAAGCTGAGTATTTTTTTTCCACGGAAGAAGATGGACATTTAGTGAAACAGAGGAATTCTATCTGTTTCTAAGGAAAAAAACAGACTTAAACAAAAAATTTGATCTCCAACAACAGGAATCAAGAGAAGTAGAAAAAGGAGAAACTAGACAACATAGTAAAGTAAGAGAATACAGTTCAACCCAACTCTTCCTACAACTACTTCAACAAAGATGAGAAATTGAAGGATACACTGCAAGACTCAAGTGTTTCATTCAAGTCCTCTATCTTCAGAGTCGATGTTCTTTTCACTTGCCATTGTGCTTCCCATGGTCAGGCACACTGTAACATGCCCTTGACACCTGTGCCTCCAAATCCTGTATTTGGAGTGACCAAATACATGTCTCCTCCCCAGCCCACTCACAAAAGAGAGAGAGAGAGAGAAAGAGAGAGAGAGAGAGAGATGGAGCACAGGACCTGGAGTCAAGAAGAACTGAATTCAAATCTCGCCTCACATCCTGCCTAGCTCTGGACAAGTCATTTTACCTCTGACTATCTGACAAAATGGATCCACTGGATCCACTAGGGAAGATTTCTGCCAAGAAAAGGCCAAATGGGGACAACAAGGGCCGGACATGGCTGTCACAACTGAGCAACAACCAGAGAGAAGTTTTCCTGATGCCAGGCCCAGCCTTCTAGCCACTGTGCCACCCAAAATGCCCTTATTAATATGTCTATTAGCAACCTTTGTGTTATATATGTTTATTTTAATATGTGCCTATTAAAACTTTTGTGTTATATATTATGTGTTAATTTTAATATGTGCCTATTAACAATCTTTGTGTTATATGTTATATATTAATTTTAATGTGTGCCTATTAACAATTTTGTATTATCTTAATTTTTAACATATGCCTATTAAAAATTTTTGTTTTATAAAAATTTAAAAAAAAAGGATACAGAGCTATTAGTTTAGGAAGAACATGTGTGTGTGTGTGTGTGTGTGTGGCTATATGGTTCAGTTCTGTCAGCACTGTGTAACTAGAACATGTGCAATACATTTTGGGATGTAGCTTATTTTCAAAAATACATTTTTATATAATTCTGCTAATAGAAGTGATGCATGAAATATATTATTTCAAAGACTCCATGGCCTATAATATTAAACTTAAAATTCTTCAAAATAAGAGAAAATTAACATCATGATTAAGAAAAATAGAAAAGTTTAACACCATAATATACCATCTGTTTTTTGTGTTTGTATAGTGTATCTAGACATGCAACTTAGCATCTTTAAAATCATGAAATGGCATATAGTGTAGGAAAAGGTAGTCTTATGTATCCCAAACTTTGGGAATCAAAGCTTTGAAATGTGCATGACCAGCTCAAATCAAAGTGGGTTTTTTTTTTGTTTTTTTTAAAGCACTATGGTAGAATATGAGGAAGAATATATAAAAGCAATAATATACATTTGCCTAAGAGAATTGTTACTTTAATTTTGATTTATTTTAAATTTATGGAATAAAACAAGCATTTTCATAACATAGTAGGAAAATTTTTTGACAAGATGCTTGCACATAAAATCTATATTGTAGGACATATATGTATATTTCATATGTTATGAAAAAATTAATTTTGACTGAAATTAATGTTTGGTTTTTAATTGAGACATTAGTACTAGACACTACAGAATTCTAAAGGATTACTAACAAATAATGTTTTGCACATGAACAATTTTATTTTGTATACTGCATTTTGTTGGTTATTTCTTGTTTACATTTTTAGGAAAAGCACATATTGTCAAAATTATTAAAAATTGTATGGATAAAAGTGTATTTTCAGATATCTAAAAAAAAATAAATAACCAATACCCCTATTTCCTTTCCTCTCATTCTCTTAACTCTCTATTCATTTTAGATCTCATTTTACTGAGAATACTCTCCAAAGTTACCAATGATCTCCAAAATGCCAAACAAAATGACATTTACTAATCCTCATCCTTTTTGAACAAGAGTTCAGCATTTGACAAGATTGAACACTCTCTTCTCCTTGAAAAACTTTCCCTCTAGTTTTTTTCAACATTATTCTCTCCTAGTTTTCCTCCTAGTTATCTAATCACTCCTTCTCAATCTCCTTTACTGGATCTTCACCTAAGGCACATTTGGTAACTATGGGTATCTCACAAGGCTCTATCCTGGACCTTCTCATTTTCACCATTTCACTTGCTGATCTCTTTAGATTCTATGGATTCAACTTGTGATCTCTGCTTATGATCCTCAGATTTATGTGGCCAGATCTAATATCTCTCCTGACCCTTTAGTCTCCCATCTCCAAGTGCCAATTGGAATTCTCAAATTACATATCCCATAGATATCTTAAACTCATCACATTCAAAAGAAAACCCATAACCTTATTCCCCAAACTTACTAATTCTGAATGTTCTCATTACTGACACCAATATCCTTCCAGTCACCCATACTTGCAATCTACAGATCATCTTTATTGCTCACCCTTACCACAAGCAATCTGTTGCCAAGGCCTATTGATTTTATCTTTATAACCAGTCTCTCTTATATAGTCTATCTTCTCTCTTCTAATACTAGCACCATTTTAATATAAGTCCGCCTTGCTGAACTCAGGGACTTTTGCAATATCCTGCTGGTTGGTCTCTCAGTTTCAAGTCTCTCTCCATTCCAGTTTCACTGACACTCCACTCCACTCAACTGTCAAATTGACCTTCCTAAAGCAGAGATCTGACTTGATTCAATATTCTTGATTCAATAAATGCCAATGGATTCTTATTGCCTCCAAGATTAAATATAAATTTCTCTGTTTGACAATCAAAGACATTCACAATCTGGCCCCTTCTTAGTCTGCATGTTGCTTCTCTTTCAACTAATCTATGATCCAGTGACACAGATTTTTCATTTCATAAGACAATCTCCCAACTTTGGGCATTTTTATTGGCTATCTCTCACATCCAGAATTTATTTCCTCCTAATCTCTGCCTTCTATCTTCTCTGGCTTATTTCAATTTCCAGTTAAATCCCCACTATGTATGAGAAGCTTTTTCTTATCTCTCTTAATGCTAGTACCCACTCTCTGTTGATGATCTCCAATTTATACTATATGTATCTTTTTTGTACATGGTTGTTTTCATGGTTTTTCCTTCATTAAACTGTAAGGTCTTTGTAGCAGGAACTGTTTTTATTTTTATTTTTATTTTTTTTTTAATTTTTCCTTGTATCCTTATTGCCTAGTACAATGACTAGCCCAAAGATGGCTAATAAATAATGTTCATTGGCTAACTAACTATGAGAAAGGGGGGGGGGGGAAGGAAGAAGAGGGATAATAAGAAGAGGTGAAATAAAAGCAAAGAAAATGTAACTTTGTCTTACTATTGTCATTCAATATCTACTTGCCTCTGATCTAATCATCACACCTCTGACCATTGACAATTCTCTCCTTTATTTATCTATTCCCCTGCATCCACATTTTAGGACACCTTTCTGATATCTTAGTTGTGGAGGAATACTCATTAAAATTGCCTGACAGAAAGAGTTGTAGAAAAAAGGAAAATTTCTGCTTCCTGCTAAAAGAGCTGCAATAGAAAAGATATGCTCCTATCATTTCTTGACTATATTTTTCCTTAGAGATAATGTTATACATCGTATATATTAATTATACCTATTTACTAAATCACTGGTAGTATGAATTAAATAAACTTTTATTGGCTAGCTTGAACATCTGACATTGGCACTTTGTTTTTTTGAAAACATGATATATTCTACATTCTTAGTAAATGACTCACAAATTTTTCACACAAGGCCTATTTATATGTAACAATATAAAATTATACCAGTCTAGATCCTTCCAACAATAAGAATCTGAGAGCATATGCCACTTAATCATCCAGCATCCTTCCCCATCCTGCCCCTTGTTCCTGTTTAGCCTTGTTATGGCGAATATTCTTAACTATGAATGTGACTTAATTAATTTGTGGCTCAGCTCAACTACTTGGTCAAGTCCCTTAAATAAAACAAAACAAAAAACAACTCTTCTCTCATGTTACTTCAATTATCTAGCAGCACTCAAGTTCATAATTTAAACACAGTTTAATTAAATTTGCAAATGCATGATATAAACAGAACCATTAATCACATGGAATAGATTGTACATTATAGCCCCTCCTAAGGCAAGAAACACCCTTTAGGCTGCAGTCTGTCTCTCCTTTTATCTGTCTTTCATACCTAAGACAGAAACTGCATGGAAAGCTCTAAGTTCAATGTATTATCATAGCTCTCTTGTCTCTTCATGAAATGGAAGTTGGATACAGTCCATTAACTCCCAATGAATTAGAAAACACTAATAAAGTGGAGAGTTTGGGTGGGGAACACAAATTATTCTTCTAGGCCTCAGGTTCCCTATTCTGTCATTATTTGAGGCCTCTTGATCTGTCTCTTCAATCCCAGCACTGAAATCCAACATTGCTTAAATACCATAGAAGTTTACATTCATGTGCCATCACCTGATTATTATAAATATAATGTAAATAATGCCAAGGAGACAGATGTGCATCAGTTGCTATATTATGTTTAATTCTATATCAGTCTTTCAGTTTTGAGGTTAATGTGTATACTTATTTAACACCAACTCCCTCTATGAACAGATGATATCATAATTGTTTTCTATTCATGCTAGCTGGAAAGTTCAAAAGAAAGAATGAAACTAATCAAAAGTTCTTAGTGCTCACTTGGAAAGGTGTTTGAATGAAATCAGGAAGACCTGAATTTAAATCTGGTTTCAGATACTTACTAGCTATGTGAACCTGGGCAACTCAAATTAACTACTTATTTATTTATCTAATTCTATTAATTAATTAATTTGCAAATAATTTTATTTATTTAATTGCTACCTGGTTCAGTTTCTCCTATTGTAAAATTGACATAATAATAATAATATCTACTTCTCAAGGGTTGTGAGGATCCAATGAGAAGATATTTGTAAAATATCTTTTAAAATAATAAAATATTTGTACAGTGCCTGGTACAGTTGTTCAATAAATACTTGTTTCCTTCCTTCCTTTGCTGAGATTCTGCTAATACATAGTTCATATGATAATGTATTCAGTATACCCAGAAGAACATGTCTCCTGAAGAAGTATGGCAAAAAAAACCCACCTTTCTCAGTGACATTAAATCCATGTGCCAGAAATGCCACATTTGAATCACTGAATTTTCTACTTAGGCTTCAGGGTCCTTGAAGGCAGGCTCAACAGAGTGCAGTTTAAACACTTGGATAAACTTTAAAATTTCCTATGCATCAGTCATAGGATAATTTGATTACCATTCATAATGTTTTTAGGTTGGCAAGCTTCTTTTAGACAAAAATTGCCTAGATTATCCTGAGGGCCTGTGATGGTTTTTTACTCAGCTTTCTGACCCCTCCTCATCCATCATTACATGTATATGATGCCTATTGCCAGACTCCCTAAGGATTTATTTACCCAGCAGGAAGTTACATCTAATCATTTAGCTTCCTAAAGAGACACTGGCTTCACAAAGAAAGCCCTTGGAATCATAAAACCAATTTATGCTATAATTACTAAATTGGCAGGCCACCCAGTCACATTGTCATCCCTGTAGCAAATAATGTCAGTAATTAAAATTACTGGCAAACCTGAAATCAGGAATCCCTCATACTCATTGATTGCTTATTCCAATTTCACTAAATTATTAAAGAAAAAAACTTCTTTCTTGTCATTCTTACACAGCATAAATTATGATGTGTTATGATTTGCCTGACATCATTATAAAATCCTGTGGAAAACACCTCTCGGAGTTCTGAAGTTAAATTGCCTGATGAGGAAGCTGAGCTGCTGCTGGTGAGGGAAGGAATGAACTGGCACATGTGGTTGCAGACAGCACTTTCTTTACATCTAAACCATTTCATCAAAATATTATAACCTTATTTTCAGGAGGAAAAAGCTTGAGGGATGGATAAGTTGAAAGTTTTTCTTCCGATCCTTGTCAATTTTTTTTTTCAGACAAGATTTCACCTGTTCCAAGAAAAGGGAAGAGTCTGAGTGATGAGAACCTGATCTGAAAAGCAAAAGACTAGCTTTAAAGTGTTGAAAAACCCAGCAAGACAAGGAGCCTGTGAGTTTTCAGCCAGAAAATCAGGCACATATGTGGTTCCTCAGGCAGTAGCAGAGTGCAATAGTGCACTTGAGGGAACTATTTGGGTAGCAAAGACAAGGCTTATGTTGATTTCTTCAGTCCACCTCATTACTTGATGGGCAAGTTTGAAGGTCTGTGAAGAAAAAAGAAAAAAAAAATCTTGATCGAAATAATACTGCACAAGGAGAAAAAGGCTTCCTTCAGAGGTAATACAGCTTAATTTTGTGGCTGCTTTGCTCCAAAGCACTGAACTCAACTGACATGGGATAGATATAACACATTTTCACTGTACACTTTTCCTGCCTGTCAGAATTCAGCAGCTGTATGAATAATGCAGCTTTAATTATAGGTAAAGCTGTGGATAGATCTATACACTACAGAAACAGACTGGGAGAAATGTGTTCTGCAACTGAATCCATGTGGGGCTTGAGAATATGTGCTTTCTTACTCTATTTTTTTTTCAAATTTTTGTTACCTGTTAAACGTGAATAACATAAAACCAATCCCAATCTTATAGGAATATTGTGATAAAATGAACATGAACTATATTGAAATGCTTGGAAGTATGTTTGGATTTCTTCAGTCTCTTCTTCTTGAGTAGAAAATATTAAGGAACTGCCTTAAAATAGGGAGAGATAAATTGACTTGGCCAGTATCACACAGCTAGTAAATGTCTAAGGTTTAGGTTTCAACTCAGTTCTTCCTGACTCTAGGCCTACTATTCTATCCACTGAACCATGTCGCTACCTCAGGTAGACAAGACATCTGCAATTCTTAAGTTAAAAATCTTGCTTCTCAATTCCAATAGGCTTGAAATGGAAAACACCATTTGTATCTAGAGAAAGAACTTGGAGAATGAATATGAATTGAAGCATAGTGTTTTCACCTTTTTGTTTGGTTGTTTTTTTTCCTTTCTCATAGTTTTTTCCCCTTTTGGTCTGATTTTTCTTGCACAAAATAGACAAAAAAAATTGCATATATTTAACCTATATCAAATTGCTTGCTGATCTAGGGAAGGGGGGGAGTAAGAAAGGGAGGGAGAAAAATTTGGAACACAAAGTCTTACAAAAATGAATGTTAAAAACTATCTTTACATGTATCAGAACAATAAAATACTATGAAAAATAAAAACGAACAAATAAATAAAATAATAAAAATCCTGTTTCAGACACTTAGCAATTCAATAACTCTAGGCAAGTCATTTAATCCCTCTCATTCTCAATTTTCTCATCTATAAAATGGGGATAATTGTACCTACCTCACACAATTTTTATGAAGATCCAATGAGATAATATATATGTAGTGCTTCACAAATTTTAAGGCACAAAAACACATGATAGCTATTATTGTACTATTTACCTAAATGTCTTTGTTTTAAAATTAATTGTATTCTTTGACTATTAAAAGCAAAAGTCTAAGTGCAAAATCATTAGCCATAATTTAGTTGAATAAAATCCACAGAGTACTTCCTGGCTCTGTGCTGTTATAGCAAGATATAGAGACAAGTTGAGAAATATTAATTTTCAGTTGAAGAATTTATTAAAGCTGACTTTGGCCACATGGGATTGGCATCCAAAGTGCATGCCCCCAAACAAAAGGACATAGGACCTTTTATAGGGTCTAAAGAAACCAGCATAATGGTTAGCCAGCTTCTTTATCTGACAGATTTGCAACTGTTTGTTAAGGGGATATATCAAAGCCAGGGGCAGGGAGACAGAAGTCTTGCATGAGATTTTTGCTCCTAATGTTAAGCAGGAGGGAAGGAGACAAGGATCTTTTAAGGTATATAAAAGGGGTTTTGGGATTTCTGGGTCATTTTAAGTTCTCAAACTTCCCTGGGGTATTGGGCCTATGGTTTTAACAGTTCAATGCTACTTTTGGGGCTATAAACTCCAACTCCTCCCAGACAATACAGTAGATTGCACTTCTGAGTTCCTTGTTTGTAACAGGTCAAATTTTGTCATGATCTTTCTGAGGCCCAGGTCTTCACATTACTTCTTATTCAAGTCCAAGCTACACTGCAGCCACATAGTTCGCTCCTTTCCAGCTTCCCTTTATATGTCATTTTCCTTTAGAATGTAAGAACTTTAAAGGCAAAGACTATTTTGTTTGTGGGTTTCTGTATTCCCATCTCTTAGGATAAGAGGTATTTAATAATTGCTTTATCTATATAGATAATATCTGAGCTAATTCTTCCATTTTACTAAAGTCAA
The DNA here is from genome assembly GCF_016432865.1 of Antechinus flavipes. Taxonomy (NCBI): domain Eukaryota; kingdom Metazoa; phylum Chordata; class Mammalia; order Dasyuromorphia; family Dasyuridae; genus Antechinus; species Antechinus flavipes. The sequence goes on from NC_067400.1 coordinate 142,846,346, forward strand.
TTTAATGAGATAAAAAATAGGTTTATAGATTTAAATTTCAAAGGATATATGAGATCATCCAGCCAATGCTCTGAGTTTTAAAGGGGAGGGAAAAATCCAGAGGAATAAAACTAAAAATGTCAAATATAAATTAATTTCAAATTCAATGGCTTTCTGAGTGCATATGTTGCTCTAGGGCATTGGTTCTCAAAGTATGGTCTAGAGAATCCTGGGGATCTCTGAAACCCTTTTAGAGGGTCTACAAATTCAAAAGTAGTTTTTATTTCCAATATGGTAAAAGTCAATAAATATAATCCAGATAAACAAAAATGCTTTGGAGTGATCCTCAATAATTTTTAATAGGATAAATATACTGAAAACCAAAGTTTGAAAACCACTGCTAGGGGCTGAGGATACTAACAAACAAACAAAAAACCACATTCCTTGCTTCCAAGTAGTTAACAATCTAATTAAATATAAATATGTTTAGAATAAGTTTAAGTGATGAAAAATATAATGTAAGTGCTTTGGCATTCTAGATATGGAAAATAGTATGTAAAAGTCATGAAAATAAGAAAGGATAGATCAAGATCAATGGGGAAAATTTAGTAGTTTCACTGAATTGTAGAATGTGTGAAGGAAAATAATCAAAAAGTCTGAAAATTTAAGATGGGGTTAGATTGATGTCCTGAACATGAGATAAATAATGTGCATTTTATTTGTAAGTGATAGGGAACCAGTGATTTTAGAAACAAAATTAAAGCCAGGTTAATAGATTCATAGATTTTGATTTTGAAAGAAGATTAGAAATAATTCCCGTACAATCCATACAGTTTAAAAGTGTTGAACCTGAGATTCAAAGAGATGAAATATCAAGAATAAAAATTAGTTTGCTTCCATTTAGTTCAATACATATCTGCCTAGTGTGGAGGATAAAATACAATGCCCAACTCTTTTAGGAGATTATTGAATAATCTTATATTCATTAGAAAAATTACTGTCATGATTAAAGATGGAATGCAGAAAAGAAGATCTTCTAGGTAGGAAAATTGAATAAAAAGCTGTTGCTGTAATTTAGCAAAGATTTTGAAAATATGGACTAAGAAAAATGAAAGGGAGATAAAGTAAGGAATAGATACAGTGGTGGTAGAATCTCCAATTTGTAGAAATTTGAGGGGTGAGTGTCAAGGAAAAGTGGAACCAAAAGAACTCCAATATTTAAGGTTTTGATTGGAAGCATGGTGACATTATCAAAGTTGTACAAAAGGTAGACAGAAGAACTATTTAGGAGAAACAAAGAAAGTTCAACTTTAGAATCTTTAGATGTACATCAAGGATGTATGATATTGTTCATGTGCAAATTCCCTCAAGCAATGCAGATCATAAAAGAGATTATATTTAGAAGGTAAGTCTCAAAGAGTTGCCTGAGACTGAGATGGACTAAGTGGCTTGTCTATGGTCACAGTTAGTGTCATCAATAACTCCCATTTCAATATTCTATTGATAAGACTTCATTGCTTCTCTTAATTTCACAAACAACCATTAAAGTGAGTCTCCATTTTAAACTTACTAGAATTGTACAAACTTATCTGCATTATAAAAATGAGACCTACAGCCAAAATATATTTCGACAACATGAAGAGAAGCTAACAAATATACAGATGAGAATACGTACATTTTCTACCATCTAATATCTCTTGCTAAAGAAACATAGTTCTTTTTTTCAGACTAATGTTGTAAGAATGATACATCTTCAATATCTACATACTTGAAATAACATTTTGTCATAAAAGAATCAGGGCAACCTCCCAGAAGCAGGCAGTTGCAATAATTTTATTTATCTCGAGTTGTTTATGCAATCTGTTATAAGTTAGTTTATGTAACTTAGCTCAATACAACTTTGTCATCATTGACTAAGGAAATGGCATTACACAAACAAGGTTTGTTCACTAAGGAAAATGAGATGCCCCAGAAAGCACTGAGGCTGCACTCCTTTCTTTCAGGTTAATGTGTCCCATTAATATTTTTCAGCATTTCCATTGCATTTAAAAATTAGTTTATTAAAGTCTTATGTCAAAAAACAAAACAAAACAACAAAAAAAAAACTTCAGAAGTAGTCAAAAAAAATTTTTTTTAATAAAGAAAACTAGAAAATTAAAGCAAGAGAGACCCCTTGTGGTCTGATTCTGATGCCATATACAATAAATTATCAGTTTAGAAATCGATGATTTTACAAATATCTTAGGAGAAAGTTATATCCCCAAATTAGCTGAAATATCATTATTTCCTATGAAGGAATATATCACATGAAGTAAAGTACATCTCATTTCTCCCACAAACATGAGTTCAATAAAATTTAAAATTATTTGAAAAGGCAAAGCTTTTGTCATGTTTGAATAGGTACTGAACCTGACAAAACAAGTTCTCCTTTCCCTAAGTGCTTTCTCCAACAAGCTGCCACAGAGGGATTGGCTCCAGAATCGATGGCTCATTCATGAACTCCAAGGAGTGCTTGGCATTGGAAAGAAGGCTCATTTCTCCACTGTTTGGTGATTTAATAAAGGTGAGTAAGGGCTCAAGGTGTTTTTGTTTTCTGTTTCACAGTCAGGGAGATTTTATTTGAAAATATCAATTCTTAATATTTCTATAAGCAAAGGATTCTTAAAAGACGAATAGCAAGAACTAAGCTCCATTATCTCAGCACTGCTATGTCCCCATGTTTGGCAGTAAAACCTTTTTCCCCCTCATGCTAAAATTAGAATATAATGTTGAAGTAATACTGACATGAAGGTTTTTAGGTAACTAAGGGATATGGTGTATAACAGTGATAGACCTGGAGAATCAGAAATAAACTTAAATCCTACCCAGTCATTTTTTAGCTATGAGATCCTGGTCAAATCACCTTGCTTTTGTTTTCTCATCTGTAAAATAAGAATAATAATAGCAAATATGTCACAGGGTTGTTGTGCAGATCAAATGATATAACATATATAGCACACTGTAAACCTTAAAGTGCTTTATAAATGTATCATTACAATGATACTCAAAGATTCAATATCTTTAAATTGACCCTGTAAACCTTTCACTTCTTTGAGTAGAGGTGATTAAGTGTAAGCTTACTTTTAAAATCTGCTTTCATATTTTTCTTCTATTTCCTTCTTTTTTTAACCCCTTTCAAAGGACATAATTTATTACAAAAACATAATATAAGCAAAATCCGATACTATAGGGAAGTGAAAAAGATTCTTATAAACAAAGATTATAATAACTGATAATTATATAGCATTTTAAAGTTCTTTTCATGAATTATCTCATGCAGGTCTTCCAATGCTCCTGTGAATGTATTTATAGCCTTCGTTTTCCAGGTGAGGAAACTGAGGCTCTTGTGGATAGTTGCACAGTTAATAACTGTGTGGTGCTAGAAAAATCATTTCATCTCTTTGGGTTCCAGTTTCCTCATCTATAAGTGAAGGGGCAAAACACAATGAGCCCTAGGATAAGTTTCAGCTGTAAATCTATGATCTTACCAAAGGCAGACTTTGACCCCAGTGGTTCTTGATTCAAAATCCATCACTTAATCAACCACAATACCTCTCCTCTATACCATATTCTAGTTTATCTGTAAAAGGAGGCGGGCATATTCTTTTGCTAAGTTGCATAAGTAGTAATAGAGCAACATATTTTCCATTCATTTAGCATATATTTTGTTGTTGGTCAATTATTTCAGTCACATCCAACTTTTACTTACTTTATTTGGGGTTTATCTTGGCAAAAATACTGGAGTGGTTTGTCATCTCTTCTTCCAGGTCATTTTATAGATGAGGAAACTGAAGTAAACAGGGATAAGTGATGTGCCCAGAGTCACATAGCTACTAAATGTCTGAGGTAGTATTTGAACTCAGGAAGAGTTGTCTAGACTCCTGTACTGGTGCTCTATCTACTGGGGCAACTAGCTGTCCCTTATTATGTGTAATATCCCTTAATAGGCTCTAAGAGACAAAATAAAATAAGAGATAGTCCCTGGACTCAGGCATTTAAAAATTAATAATACCTATTTTCTACAATATTTATACTTAAATGAGTAATATGTATAACATTATAATGCCTTGATTTTAACCTTTTATTTCTAATGATAGGATTGTGGATTTGGTGTTAGAATGCAGTTTTATAGGATTATCTGCTCCAGCACCCTTTATTCTTCAGTAGCATTTTTTTTTCCTAATCCTAATAAATTTTTTTTATCATTTTCAACATTCATTTTTGTATGACTTTGTATTCTGAATTTTTCCCTTTCCTTTCCTTATTTCCCTCCTCCCCAAGACAGAAAGCAATCTGATATACATTAAATATTTGCAATCCTTTTTTAATTTTTTTTATTTTTATTTTATAATAACTTTTTATTGACAGAACCCATGCCAAGGTAATTTTTTACAACATTATCCCTTGCACTCACTTCTGTTCCGATTTTTCCCTTCCCTCCCTCCACCCCCTCCCCTAGATGGCAAGCAGTCCTATATATGTTAAATATATTGCAGTATATCCTAGATACAATATATGTGTGCAGAACCAAACAGTTCTCTTGTTGCACGGGAAGAATTGGATTCAGAAGGAAAAAAAAAAAAAAAAAAAAAAAAAGGAAGAAAAACAAAACATTTGCAATCCTTTTAAACATATTTCCATATTTGTCATGCTATACAAGAAAAATCAGACCAAAAAGGAAACAGGAGAAACAAACAAACAAACAAAAAGTTACAATAATATTCTTCTATCTACATTCATTCTCCATAGTTTTCTCTCTGGATGCAGATCTTATTTTCCATCCCAAGTCTATTGGAATTGCCTTGAATCACTGCATTGTTGAGAAGAGCAAAATCCATCACAGTTGATCATCACATAATCTTGCTGTTACTGTGTACAATGTTCTCCTGGTTCTTCTCACTTCACTCAGCATCAGTTCATGTAAGTCTTTCCAGATTTTTCTGAATGAGCCTGCTCATCATTTCTTATAGCACTATAATATTCCATTATCTTCATATACTTCTCTGTCACTACAAAAATAACAATACCCTTTTAAAAAATGAGGAAATTAAGTTCCAGCAAGACAATAAGTTAAAGGTTACATGATTTGGACCCAGGTGTTTTGACTCCATTTTTTCTACCATGTTCTGTCACTGTAGTTAAACTTTGGTGGATAATCATGGTTAAACTCAGTTTTAGATTAATATCCTTTCATTGAACATCAAGTGTAGTTTAGTTGATAGAGAAGTGGCCTTGAATCCAGAAAAAGTTAAATTCAAATACTATTTCTCAAACATTCTGAATGATCCTGGTCAAGTCACTTGAACACTGAATTCTATAGATCTTCAAGATTATAAATTTGTGGAAAATGTGTTGGCCTATATTGTTGACCTATATCTCCTGTACTAAATAAACCACAGGCCCAACTCTCACTATTAACCCTTCCACTACTGCTCAGTATGCTTTATTTCTATTAATAAAACTATGACAATCACAAAGTTATAAAGCCAAGTAGGGGAAAAGACTTTCATTTGCTGTCCAACATCTGGCTGGCTAAATATCAAACTTTAGTAAACCAAATTGGGCATGTTTAGATCTAATTTGAAAGTCACTTTAAATGTTAAATAGTCTAGAAGTCATTTGAGTGTATGTAATATATACAAAATTTTATACCCTGAAGACTAAAGGCCACATAATATGATCTCCATTCTTTGGAAATTTTTCTTTTACAACAACCCTAACCCAAAGATAATCATCTACCTCCTGCACAAGTATTGCAGTAATATGTGAAAAAATCTGTTTTCCTTCAACTTCTATGTGAAAGGATGTAGAAATTCTTTAATTTATATATACACGTTTATATACATATGTATGTATATATACATGCAAAGGCAGTCATATCTTTAGTTAGATACATGTATAAAACATGTGTATAAGGGTATAAAAATAAAATACAGAGATTTTCTCTCCCACTTATGAAGGGCTCATATAAAAAGAAGTTATAATTTTTAACATCTTTTGCATTCATGCAATTTTTATTTAGAGAGATAATATAACAAGAAAAGTAAATATCTAAGTGCTCTTGGATAGGTCAAGAGAATATAATAAAGATGACAATATTCCATAAACTAATATATTCATTTAGTGCTATACCAATCAGACTCCCAATAAAATATTTTAATGATCTAGAAAAAATAACAACAAAATTCATATGGAAGAACAAAAGGTCGAGAATCTCAAGGGAATTAATGAAAAAAAAAATCAAATGAAGGTGGCCTACCTGTACCTGATCTAAAACTATATTACAAAGCAGTGGTCATCAAAACCATTTGGTATTGGCTAAGAAATAGATTACTTTATCAGTGGAATAGGTTAGGTTCACAAGACAGAATAGTCAACTATAGCAATTTAGTGTTTGACAAACCCAAAGATCCTAACTTTTGGGATAAGAATTCATTATGTGACAAAAACTTCTGGGAAAACTGGAAATTAGTATGGCAGAAATTAGGCATGGACCCACACTTAACACCATATAGCAAGATAAGATCAAAATGATTTAGGCATAAAAAATAAGTTTATAAATAAATTAGAGGAACATAGGATAATTTACCTCTCAGACTTATGGAGGAGGAAGAAATTTGTGACCAAAGATGAATTAAAGATCATTATTGATCACAAAATAGAAAATTTTGATTATATCAAATTAAAAAGCCTTTCTACAAACAAAACTAATGCAAACAAGATTAGAAAGGAAGCAACAAAGTGGGAAAACATCTTCACTGTTAAAGGTTCTGATAAAGGCCTCATTTCCAAAATATATAGAGAATTGACTCAAATTTATAAGAAATCAAGCTATTCTCCAATTGATAAATGGTCAAAGGACATGAACAGACAATTTTCAGATGATGAAATTGAAACTATTACGACTCATATGAAAGAGTGTTCCAAATCACTATTGATCAGAGAAATGCAAATTAAGACAACTCTGAGATACCACTACACACCTGTCAGATTGGCTAAGATGACAGGAAAAAATAATGATGAATGTTGGAGGGAATGCGGGAAAACTGGGACACTGATTGTGAACGAATCCAACCATTCTGGAGAGCAATCTGGAATTATGCCCAAAAAATTAGCAAACTGTGCATATCCTTTGATCCAGCAGTGCTACTACTGGGCTTATATCCCAAAGAGATACTAAAGAAGGGAAAGGGATATATATGTGCCAGAATGTTTGTGGCAGCCCTGTTTGTAGTGGCTAGGAGCTGGAAAATGAATGGATGCCCATCAATTGGAAAATGGCTGGGTAAATTGTGATATATGAATGTTATGGAATATGATTGTTCTGTAAGAAATGACCAGCAAGATGAATACAGAGAGGCTTGGAGAGACTTACATAAACTGATGCTAAGTGAAATGAGCAGAACCAGGAGATTATATACTTCAACAACGATACTGTATGAGGATGTATTCTGATGGAAGTGAATTTCTTTAACAAAGAGATCTAATTCAGTTTTAATGGATCAATGATGGACAGAAGCAGCTACACCCAAAGAAAGAACACTGGGAAATGAATGCAAACTGTTTACATTTTTGTTTTTCTTCCTGGTTATTTCTTCCTTCTGGATCCAATTCTTCCTGTGCAACAAGAGAACTGTTCACTTCTGCACACATAATTGTATCTAGGATATACTATAACCTATTTAACATGTATAGGACTGCTTGCCATCTGGAGGAGGGGAAAAGGCAGAACAGAAGTGAGTGCAAGAGATAATGTTGTAAAAAATTACCCAGGCATGGGTTCTGTCAATAAAAAGTTATAATTATTAAAAAAAAAGGGGTCAGTGTAAGAAAAGTAAATATCAGCAATTTTATGGATACTTCATATCAGCTATTTTAATAAAAAATTACTCTTCCTTTGAAGAAGCAATATATTCAATATTAATCATAGTTTTTAAAACCCATCAAATTTTGTTTAAATTATAAATCCAGAAAAGAGTTTTCAGAAGTTCATCTATCCTTTTCCTTGAAACAATTCATAAAATTAAGCATATTAGAATGTTTAGCATCTAAGCACAATTCTCCAGGGTCAACAATACATCAAAATTTACATTTGATATTTCTTGTTTATACTTTATTTATACAAGACTAACTTTTAAAGCTTAATATCTTTATGTTGTCAGAATTTATTTTCTATACTCTGCAGAAAAAATGAAACAGGAAAGGAGGGAAAGAAGTTATCAATACTTGTTATTAGGCTAATATAGAAAGTCAACAACTTTTTTTTTTCATCCTGGGCTAACCTCTCTGACCAACATTCATTAGTATTCCTTTGTCATTTTGTGGTTGAAAAGATAACCCAGTTCCATTTATCTCTTTCTGTTCTGTCACTGATACTTAAAAGTCTGCCACAAACTTAGGGTTAGTGATTGCATTATTTAGAAACTAATACACATTGGTATTCAAGGTTTATTCTTTTCTAAAATGTTTGTTTGACATTATGTAGACATTGGCAGACACAACAAGAGACACTAAAATCACAAATAAAGGAAATTTCTTTAAAATGAGCAATACTTTCAATGTAAGAAAATGTAATAAGATGTAATAAGAAAGCAGTGTTTACTGTGAGAGAAAACATATTTGCATAAATTACCATCTCTGTTTCAAAGGGTGACATATAAATACAACAGAGGTATTAACATTAACATAAAATGATTCAAAACCATATCACTATGAGATTTTTCTAACCACCTTCCTCATTTTATAATCTCACTAACATTTTATGGCTTACGTATTATGACCAGCTTTTTTTTTTTTAACCAAAACCATTAAATCTGAATGAAAGATGGAGACAATCTAAGCATAGTAGTAAATTATTCACTTTCTCTATTTTTAAACTAACTATATATTTTTGGATGATGTAAGTATTAATTTATATATGGAGAAAACTATATAGTTGAAAACGTCCAAGTATTCACCTTGAGATAAGCATCAACAATTTATTTTCATCAGTAGTTGTAAACTGTGACACATGCCTCCTAAGATTCTGTAACTTTTGTCTTTATTTATCCAGTCATTATTTTCTAATTTTACAGCTACCTTTCATCTTGTGTTTCATTTTTTAAAAATATAATGAAAACATTTCTCTTTAGTTTTTTTCCATATAGGGTCAATGTGCTCTGTGTATTTTGTGTTGAAAATTAGAGACAAAAATTATCATTCTGCAAAATTAACCATTTAAATAAAATTGAAATTCTATTGACCATAGATAAATAAATGTAAATGCAAATATATGCAGTTATCTACATCGTCAATTAAATGGATATCACTTTTAAGATCTTGGGGTAAGATGAGCATCAGAAAACTTCAATAGTCACTGAGCATTGGGCAAAAGTATCAAATGTCCTTTTGATATTTTTCTATCTTTTGAGTTAGTATGAAGCCCATTTGGGGAATTCATACATCTAACTAATATTTTTCTTAAACATTCTTTCTTAATGGAAAACAAATATTGCAAGGCCAGATCTTTCCATTTCTTTTTTATATGGTGTTGCTTTTGAAAATGAGCACATTCCTTTCTCTTTCTATGTAGAAAATACATGCTATTGTCCTACTCTTTACATTTTCACTCACTCAACCAATCATTTAAATGTCAGCATTTCATCAGATTAATGTTGTCATCCACAGCCCAAGGCCCTGGAAACTATTTATTCTGTCAAAAAATATAACCGTTTATCTATATATATATTCATTCTATAGATTTAACTAAATAATGTATAGCAAAATTATGATGAGATAATGACTATCTATGGTGCCATCAACCTCATCCTCAAGTATCTTTCTCAATACCTCTTTTTTTTCCCTCCCTGCTTTATCATGGTAGCCTGGCTTGAGATTTCTTCTCTACCCATATATATCCTCATAAGCATTGTTCATTCCCTATCTCCACACACCTTCAGACAATGATCAATATCAATAGTGATAGAAATATTTTCCCATCATTCAAAAAGCCATTATTCATCTGCAAAATATTCCACAAAGACATATTAATTCCTCACATGGCCAGATGAATTTTAACCACATTTTATCATTGTACTATTAAAGATATATCATTTGGGAGAACCACCTTTTAATTTACAGAGCAGTTTCCCCAGTGAATAACTACTCCAGAACCAAGATACCACTAAAACTTTAGCTTACAAGCCCTCACTGATGTAGTTATCTTTAACAATCAATTCAAAATAAAGGCACTTAATTAAATGACATAGTTTAAAAAAAAAGTAGCAACTAAAGGTTTATGCCTATAAACTTGTCATAAACTCTCACAAATAGGAAGAATGTCAGTAGGAAGAGAAAAGACATGTGGGAAAATACGAATGTCAAGACAATTTGGGGCAAAGGCACTAGGTAAAGAAGCAAATCTTGTTTTTAACATATTTGGACCACTATGATTCCCATCATGCTCCTCCTAGAGACATCAACTTTATATATCTGCTAAGCAGACCTACTCACATGCTCTCTACTTATTTTAAGTCTGTTGAATACAGATCCGCTTCAGAAACCGGTAAGATCCTCCTCCAAAGATATGCTTCATATGGACTATGTCTTAACTATAGTATCCTCTGCTTCCAGCTTCCAGCTCAGCTGAAATCTTTGGTTATTTCTTCCTCAGGAAAAAGCAGATGCTGCTAAGATTTCTTAGCTTAAAGCTTTTGCATAGGCATATTCCAGCTTCTTCAGAAAAGACAGATAATAAATAACTTTGCCCTAGGACTAACACAAGCTTTATTTTTATTTTTATTTATTTATTTTTGTACAACCCAGCTTCCTTTTTCTCTAGCAGATTTTTAAGCCTATGTGCCAATTTCTTTAAAATAAAGAACATTGTCCTCCTAAATGGCTAGTGACTTTACACTATCATTTTGAACTTTTCTTCCTAACCCAGTCTAGTTTATAGTAAATAGTTACTAATGTTCACATTGGATGGCTAGCCATATGAATGATATAATTGTTATGTTGTCTAATAGTTCCCAAGATTTTTTCAACTTGTTTTTTCATAGAGACTAGTAACAGAGAAAGAAATCACATATACAAGCTAACCCTGGAAGGAAATGGGAATAAGAGGGCCAGCAAGGTCATTTTCTCCATCACCTGCTCAGTCATATTCTTATCCCATTCAAATGCAGATGAAACTTATCCAAGCCTAAAGTGAATGAATGAAAATGCATTTACTAAGAGCTTACTATGTGCTAAGCATTCTATGAAACCCTATGAATGCAAATATATTTCACTCAAATATTAAAGCCCTGTGGTCCTTAGAATGCAATGGCAGAGAAATAGTATCGTATCTCCATTACTGGAAATTATCAGTTCCCACAATGAACTATTTGACAGTGACAATGGTTTATGTATAAATGAGGAAGCAAGGATATATAGCACATGGCAGTTAACAAGTCATATCTTCTCAAGGATTGCTTGCCTTGATGACGTCTGTGAGGGCAGGAAGTGCAAAATTGGCCTGAGAAAGTACTGCAGTTCCCAGTGAATTGTGCTCAGTGGACTAAACTATTTCCATTGAAAACAGAGAAGAGGTGGAAGCCATTTGCCTGGCAGATATTGCCTCTACAAAGTTTTGTCTCATTCTCTTCTGAAAATCAGTTTCTTAACTATGGTTTAAGATTCCATAAGGACCCCTCACTAAATGTTGGAATCATGAGATTATGATTTATTATTATAAATGTTTGATTTATATGCCTATTTTATATTCCTATATACATTTTTACAGTGAAAATAGGCCACAAGTGGAAAAAATTTTCAAATTGAAGGCTTCTTGATGTTTGTTATCTGTTGAAGCAGGGTTTACCAGATTGTCAACATGGATTGAACCCAATTCCCTCTGCTTAGTAACAGAACCAGTAAAAGTTATAAGAATAAGTGGTGTATAACCACTAAAACAACTGATGCATAATCCATTTATAAGCTGCTTTATTGTTACAGTGATAGGAGTTATGAACAGCTACTTTGGGGTTGGTAGGATTTGAAATATATCATTATAGAATGGAAAGCATTCTGAATTTGTCAGGAGACCTTACTTCAGAGCCTGCCTCTGATACTCAAATGGGTATGTCCCGTACTTTGACTACGCCTAGCCTTAGTTTCCTGATTTTAAAATAGGAATTAATAAGAATTTTATAGTCAGTATATAAACAGTAGGAAAAAAGAAATAAATGTGGAATAAGGACATTTAAATTCTTTTTTCTATTTGTTTGTTTTTTAATTATAGCTTTTTATTTTCAAAATACGTATATGGATAATTTTTGATAGTTAGCCCTACAAAATCTTGTGTTCTAATTTTTTCCCTCCCTTCTCCCCATCCCTCAGGCGGCAAGTGATCCATTATATGTTAAACATGTGCAATTCCACTATACATATTTCCATAAATATCATGCTGCACAAGAAAAAAAAAACAGATTCAAAAGGGAAAAAAATGAGAAAGAAAACAAAATGCAAGCAAACAACAACAAAAAGAGTGAAAATACTATGTTAGGGTCCACATTCAGTTTCCACTGTTCTCTCTCTGGATGCAGATGGCTTTCTTTATCACAAGACCATTGGAAGTAGTCTGAATCATCTCATTGTTGATGAGAGCCATGTACATCAGAATTGATCATCATGTCATCTTGCTGTTGCCATATACAATGATCTCCTGGTTCTGCTCTTCACTTAACATCAGTTCATGTAAGTCTCACCAGGCCTCTCCAAAATCATCCTCCTGATCATTTCTTACAAAACTGCAATTCCATAACATTCATATACCATAACTTATTCAGCCATTCTCCCACTGATGGGCATTCACTCAGTTTCCAGTTTCTTGCCACAAACATTTTTGTGCATGTGGGTCCCTTTCTCTCCTTTAAGATCTCTTTAGGATACAAGCGCAGTAGAAACACTGCTGGGATCAAAGGGTCTGCACAGTTTGATATAGTTCCAAATTGCTTTCCAGAATGGTTAAATCAGTTCACAGTTCCATTAACAATGCATCAGTGTCCCAGTTTTTCCACATCCCCACCAACATTCGTCATTATCTTTTCCTGTCATTTTAGCCAATCTGAGAGGTACATAGTGGTACCTCAGAGTTGTCTTAATTTGCATTTCTCTGATCAATAGATCAATATATTTAGAGCACCTTTTCATATAACTAGAGATGGTTTTAATTTCTTCATCTGAAAATTGCCTATTCATATCCTTTAACCATTTATCAATTGGAGAGGACATTTAAATTCAGATCTCAGCTGTGCTATATACTACCTCTACTTTTGTTGAAACGTTATATAATCTCTCTAAAGGCTCATTTCCCTAAATCTTATAATGAAAAGTTGCATTGGATTATCTCTAAAGTACTCTTCTTTTTTGTTTTTTTTTTGCTAGGCCATGGAAGTTAAGTGACTTGCCCAGGTCACACAACTAGTATTTGGTGTCTAAAGCTGGATTTGAACTCAAGTCCTTCCGACTCCAGGGCTGGTATTCTATCCACTGAGCCGTGTAGCTACCCCCTAAAATTAGTTCTAAATTTTACAGTCTCAATCTTACTATGTTGCTCTCTATACATGGTACAATGATATTTAGACATCTGAGCTTATATCTGCTGTCTCTGACTCTCTTAGCTGTTACTTTCTCTTGTACAATAACTGTGTTTGGTAACTCACAAGAGAAACTGTAAATAGACTTCTCATGTCCCATAAGAAAGACTCTTTACCTATTTTAATTGCTAATGAACCCTTTCCTCCCTTTCCTTGTTTTTCTACCCTATTTTTCTTTGGTGACATTTGAGATTTGTCATTATTTGATTTCTACTTCAAATTCCTCTTTCCACACTCTGCCCCAGTTCCATTTGATTATGTAATGTCACCAGGAGCTCAGTCACAGCATGTGTAGTTGAATTGTTGACATGTGATGTTTAGAACTTAGAAAAACAGAGTAAAAAGTCTAGAAAAAAATAACAAAATGCTATTTGAACTTTATCTCTACTCCAACTTCTTATTTCTGCTTAAAAAGAAGTGACATGTTTGTTAAAAGGGAAAGGGCGGGGGAGAAAGAATGCCACCAATATTGCATAAACAATAAAAATGCATCATTCTAGAAAGACAGCTCCAATCTAGGCAGTATTTAAATGCTTTCATCCAGAGTGCAAAGGTATTTCCATTTGTCTGTATGCATCTTTGGTTCTGTGTTGGAATGCCAATTACAAATCCAATTCTGCAGCCTGTCAGCTACCAGCACCAAGCAGTTCCATTTAGGAACCTGAAGTGGAGCTCTGGGTTGTCAAAAGAATAGTGCATTATAACACTGCTAGGGGGAACGATACCTTTTTATGGAGAATATTTTATATTTATTATTTCAAATAAAAATCAATTATAAATCCAGTACAAATCACAAATTGATTAACATGGGTTGCTGGCCAGTTAAAGAGGTTTTCAAGGGCTCAGGCTACAGCTGACTGAACACAGAGTAGTTTATTCAGTTATGTCTTAGGAATTTTTGAAACAGTCATTACTTTGCATTAAAATTCGGTAGCAACATTTTGGGCAGCCCATGGGGCATAGAATTCAGTTCTCAGGCAGTGATTATATTTAGTTTACTAATTCATCTCCATATAATATTGCAATGGGATATCTCTACTGATAAATATATCCTTTTTTATTGCTGCACTGTACATTCCCAAGATTATATCTTAGATAATGTCCTGTATTTGGTTATTTAAAGAGGAAATTAGAACAGACTGGATTTCCTAGTATCATCAGCCATTAATGACTCCTTAAAGCACTATGAGGCAATGAGAATTGATAAAAGAGCCCTAATGAGCCTGATGTTGGATGCAGAACTGCAACCTAAAAGGAGGAAGAATTTGTAAAACCTCTATGGGGAAAGCAATTAGCTAACAGCAATACTGATGGCTTCTCTTTAGGCATGCTTTGAAGTTATGTCCTTATAAATTAAAAAAATGTTTGGAAATATTTTCATGCCCACATATCTGTCATCACTTCCCTCTTCCCCACCCTACTAAAATGTGAAATAACTTGTACACAGAAAAAGAAGTGAGCTGAAACCTTAGAAGAATCAAGTTCCAGCTCTGTCACTGTCATGAATTAGCCATGCAACCTTAGAAAAAATTATTTAACATTCTGATTTTCAGTTTCTTCATATATAAAATGGGGAAAATAATGACTATCCTCCTGAGTCTAAGGGTCTTTTTGAGGCTCAAATGAGATAATATATATAATAATAATAGTTCATAGCAATAGTGGTTAATATTTACCTAGGGCTTTAAAATAATCACAATATCCTTTCCTCAAAACAAACCTGGGAGGAATGTAGTAAAAGGGAAGTACAATTTTCCTATTTCTACCAAAGAGGTTGGCCATAGTGACCCAGAAAAAAACCATCAGAGCTAGGATTTTAACTCAGCTTCCTTGCTTCCAAATTCAGGGTTCTTTCTCCCATATATATGCAAAAGTATTATCAATCTCAGTTCCATAAATCCCAAAGTATGCATACTGGGGATGGGGGAAAATGGTGTAATAGAAAGAATACTAGCTCTGGAGGCAAGTGACCTAATTTCATATTCTACCATTGATTGTTTAATAAAAGTGTGATCTTAAATAATTCACTTTTCTCATCTAAAAAATAAGGGAATTGGACTGAATGATTTCTGAGATTCCTTCAAGAAATACTTATAGATATATGTGTATACTGTATGCATGAATATATACATACACACACACACACACACACACATATATATAATATGTGTATATGTATGCATATATATTAGATATATATATTCCTATTAATCAATTAATCAATAAGCATCTATTAAGTGTCTGTTGTGTTTTAGGTATTGTGTTAGGTAAGAAGTATTCAAGGAGAAAAATGAAATAGTTTCTGTCTTCAAACAGCTTATAGAAGAATACAAATAGTTTGGGACAAGCAATAATTTTGATGTAGTTTCATTTTGTGACAGCAATTTGTCAATTGTGTATGTGTGTGTGTGTGTGTGTGTGTGTGTGTGTGTTTTCCTGACATCCAGATTAACTCAGAGTACCTAATATTTGCCAGATGAAACTACAGTAATCTGCTTTCCCCACCTTTTAGTTATCTATAATTTAAGTGCTATATTTTGTACCATATCCAAATATTTCATTGCTTTGATTGTTCTTTCTAATCGTTTGGTTTTGAAAGTAGGTATTAATCAAAGAAAAAGGATAGAAGTTTTAGCTTTTATGTAGCAGGCATAAATGACTCCTGGCAAAAAGAAGACATCTAAATGGATATAGACTGTTTAGTTTCCCCTACCTACACTAAGAAAACTCTGAATGTTTCACCAGATTGAATAATAATCAATAAATCCAATGAAGAACAACACTGACTTATGCCCCACAACTTTAGCCAGTAGACCAGGGCAATATGAAAAGAAGGCATCAACAAATCTAGTTCTAGCTAAAATAAACAAAAAAGCAGCCTCCAGCCATGACCAAAGATTTGCAGGCACTTGTAACCTATAGGACTCTGTCAAGAAGCAGTAAGAGTGGAGAGTTGCCCTGAGAAAGTGCTAAAATGACATAGACTTTATAGTAAGGTTCATGAATACTAAAGTAAATAGCAAGATCCTGTGAGGGAGAGGCAGAAATCAGTATAGGACAGTGTTCACATTCCAAGGAATATACTACTCTATCCTGAAAGGCCATAAAAGGCCCTAAAAGTACAAATCTCTGAAACTCAAAAATATTGGTTACTTAGCTCCAGGAAGAGGATGTCAGCACAGAAAATCAGAGAACTTGGCATAAGACCAAGAAAAGCCAGACATCACACCCAAGCTCCAATTAAGAAACAAAGCTGAATAGATGAATTAGCCAAAAAAGACATCAACCAGATTTAAAAATCATTGCCAAGCTACATATTGTCCTAAAAGAAAACTAATTACTTTTAAAATTTTTAAGTAGATTCAAAGAGGAAAAAATTGATTTTCCAATAGGATTACATGAATATGTAGGAGAAATTGAACGAGATATAAAAAATAGAAAGGTCTGGAGAAAAGAACTGAAAGGACAATTAATACCTTAAAAGAGAAAATGATAAATTTATTCCCAAATTTTAAGCCCTCATTCACTGCCTGAGGATTAAGTAGATACATTCTATTTCACTCGTTTCTAAGAGATCTTCAGTACAATTAGGGAATTTTTCTTTACCATTTCTTCTCTACCATTGGCTCAAACCCATCACTGATTGTGTTATTTCCAATTTTAGCAGTCCTAGTACCCCACTTCTGTTTAACCTCTTAACAATCTCTTAGCTATAATAAAGGAATGTTTTCCTCAAAGATATAACAATATAGATACTTCCCTTCTATCCCCCTACCATATAAAACCTGGCCATAATAATTTCCCCTCTTCCTTGGGGAGAGGGGCATAATCCCTTCTGTGTCACATAAACGTCTTTGGAAATGAAAAGAATTAAAATCACATTTTAGCTAAATTCCTATATAGAATTAATCCCACCCAAATTTAAATCCCAAACTTCCCTGAGGTTGCCTCGCAACACCTTGGCTTCTCAGGACTTCATTATTGAATTGGTTTTGTGAATATGTGTTCTGTAATAACTATGCTAACTGATTAAATATGTTAGAATTTCCCTTTTTCACAACAGAACAAGACAATGGAGTAGTATAAAAACTAGCCAATGAGAACTTCTGAAGCCCAGGGCTATTTGACATGCCAATGATCCTTTGTGAATAAACTTTAGCTGAACTTAAAGAGGTGTGCAACTCCTAAAACCAGTCTTGACAAGCTCAGAAAAAGCAACAAAGAGCCTGTTTTCTGATTTGTTGTGTTTGCAGACTTCCCAAATTATTGTTTCTTCTTTGCCTCATGTATGTATAAATATCTCATTCTTTTTCCCACTCCCCTCTGAGGAGCTAAGAACTTTGTCTTTCTGGTCCAGCTTACAAGCTTCTTCTCAGGCAACATTGTTATAATCTTTTTTTAACTGTGATCGGATTCTGATTCATTCCAGATCTCTCTGAGAGACCTGGGGTTTATTTCATTTTAGAATTTCACAAGAGGTTTTATTTGATCATTTCCAATAGAATCCTGGGTTCCCAATGCTCTCATGACTCAAGTTCAGAAGTCTAGGACTCCACTCCCATCATGTAGTACTGAAAAGGACTAATGAAATAGACAGAAACTCTGTACATTTATTTCTTAGGACCACAGGGTTTAAAGAGAGGATAGATACAGCTATTTCTTACTCTATGCAGATCATTGCATAGAACTTCTGCAAAGAGTCAATGGATCCATTACTCCTGGACACTATCTGAAAGTCAATGACTATATCCCCCTTTGGGAAGATTTAAAGACACAAACAACTTTAAACAGCCAATGGAAACAGACTGCTACCATAGATTGTTATCTCCCAGAGACAGGTCCCCTGAGTATCTCTATCTTGGATGATCTGGGCATATATTAATTCATATTATCCTCTTAGAAAAGGTTTTAGATAAAATCTTAAGCAAGATATATATTCCTTCCTTCCTTTTTACATAATCAGTCTTTTTTTTTTTTAACTGAGCCAAGGTTTTATGAATGACAAGTGAAAAAGTCATTTGGTTCTTAATGGCCATTATTAGCATTATTCTTTTATCCTATAACTTAAGATCCATCTTCATGTGAAGCATCATCTGAAAGGCACTTGATATAACAAGAATACTAAGAACTTTAGGGTTTAGATGCTATTTTTCTGAACTTATCTCTCTAAATCTTTTTTTCTTCATCATCTGTAAAATGGATAATGGTCCTTGTTCTGCCTCTATCTGAGCCTACAGAAGGAAAAAAATAAACTGCCTAGTTATGTATAAATATAAATGTTTTTAAATCTTTATTTTAATAAAATGATAGAATTTCATGATGCAAGCGACTTTTACATATCTCCTACCCTAGCCCCTTCATTTTATATATGAAAATACTAATCACTGAAAATAGCAATGGCATCCCTAAGATTACCTTACTAAGAAGCAGTGCAAGAATACAAACCCCATCCATCTGCGCATATAAGTCCAAGTTTTGCCCCTTTGTATGTAAGTTAAGAATGAATATAAAAGAATGTATCTGATTTCAATGGACAGTAGTCCTTCACAATGAACTAAAAAAGCAGAAGTCACAGAATACCAGTTCTTAAGCACAAGTGAATATAAAACTAAATAGGAGCATATATTCTTTATATTCTCATACATAGTCTCTAGAAATAACTATGTCAGCCACTCCTCAGGCTTCAACACTGTACTTTGATCACAGAAAAGTAGGAATAGCACATTGTGACCAGTTAGCAAATGAATCTATCAAAAAGAATTGCATTTCCTCCAGCCTTGGCATGATTTATTTTTCCCAGGATGATTGAACACAGTTAGCCTTTCTTAGAACCGTATTTATGACTATGATGGAACTTATTCTTTGACAGAATAGTCAGCCATAGAAGTGGTATGAGATGAGGGGGAGAAAAAGGCTCTGCCAACCTCCAAACATCTCCCTTCCCTCATATTACATTCTCTGAATAAAAATGAGTATTGTAAAAATGTTTACACTTGTACTGTGTTTTGTGAATACTTTATCACTCAACTCAGTAATGAAGGTAAGTGTTATTATTCCTATTTCTGTTTTTTATCAGTCCTATGATTTAATTTGTTTAGATATATGGGGGAGGGTAAGTAGTATTTTTGCCAATGCAAATTAGTAACTAACTACTTAGCAATTTATCTTTTCAGAGAGTTACCTAGGGCAGCCATTAAGTCCAAATCATATATTAAAGACATCCCTACTGTTAAATGCTATCAAATATCCAGTGGTTTACTATCTAATTTCTACTTAAATATCTTCAAAAAAGGGCAGAAATTGTCAATAGAAACCTGACCCAAAATACATATCCTATGATGCTCTAAGATTGTAAAGACTCCCTCACTGATAAATCATTCTCCAGTCAGCGGAAACTCACCTAAGTTGAAAAGACAAGAGAACAAATCAGAAGACATAGGCTACAGAGAAAAAACAGCAGTGAAATGATGAATTAACAGAGAAAATGGAAGTTGAGTCTTCTAGGACTTTTTTTTTTACTTCACATACCTTCAACATCAAGTTTATATCTACATGCTTTTGTTGTTTGTCCTTTGTTCTCAAAAAAGGACCAGCAACATCAGCAAAGTGATGTTGTGACTTAAAAGTAAATTAGATTTAAATGAGGCAGAGCTGCAAAAAGTCAGTAGCTTCACTCTCTCCTCCAATTATCAGAGTTCGGCGTTAAGACATAGGTCAGAATTACTAAAAACAGTGGGAAAATTTGGCTTGTTTAAGCTAAAATCTTTCCCAGATCTCAGTTTGTGTGAGGCAACACCCATTCAATAGTTAAAGGTTAGGTAAGAAACGAAGTAAAAGATTACCTCTTTTGCCTTAACAACAGCAATCAGAGAGGAAAGACAGTTTGTTGAGAGAACAGAAATAATTGCTATTTTACAAGCACTCTGAGTCATCAAAACCAAAACAATGAACAAGTGAAGCTTGGGCTGGGATCTATTATTGGCCAATCAGTGAGAGCCAGAGTGATATGGCATAGTCAAGCAGCTCTATTTGAATCCCATTGGGCTTTATCAAAGCTTTTTTTTTTTTTTTTTAGGTACATTTCAAGAAACCATAAATGAAAACTTCATGAGATAAAATAGATAATTGCCCTATTTTTTTAAATGATAAAATAAATGAGTGGGCAAGAAAATATCTATCCCCCAAATGCTATGATATATTGTGAAATACTTTGGACAGAGCAAACATCTAAGAGTATGATTCCCCATATAGACAGAGCAAGAGAAGGAAGAGAAGGAGGAGGATGAAAAAAAGAGGAGGAGGAGGAATCAACTACATGGAAAGAAATGTTCTTGAGTGAAGTACAAAAACGCAAATTGGATGAGACAAAACAGATCAAAATACAAAGATAGCTGGGAAAAGCATCCAAGTTTTCCAATAATAATTATCAGAAATATACTGATTGTATAAAAAGTAAAATACACCATAATTTTAGCCAGGATCTTTATTATCCTCCATAGATGACTGAGTCATTTTCTTCTCTTACAGTGTTGAGGAACAGAAAAGACATTGACATTTTTTAGCTTCTTAGATTATATAGACACTGAAGTCCTATAGCAGAATATAAAATGATTGACTCAAACAAATAGCTGAAAGGGCTTTTGGCATTGATGGAAAGTAAAGGTCATGCTTCTTGATATTACAATGCTTTTTTATTTCAGTTATAAGTAAATCATTCATTTTCATCACTGCCATGTGATGTCAGTAACTAATACTGACAGTTGTCTTCTTTTTATAAGGGAGAGAATTCAGAATAAATAGCATCTTTTGAGCAGAAAGTAAAGTACCTAGGGTAGCAGTTAGGTATGATGTTTGAAAATTCAGGCTTTTAATACAAATTGTGCCCCTCCCCCACCATAATACAATGAATTCCCATTTCACCTTCATGATTATGTCATTTCATTGAGCATTTGGTCAGGATACCTTGAATTATTCAGAATGAGCCTGAAAAAAGAGATAACTTTAGGGTACAAATGATAGTTATGTTCAAAAGATTTAAATTGTTATTGCCTGATTAAAGGATCAAATTTGTTATTTTGGGTTCTAAATAAAAGAACTAACTAGGAGAAATAGGTAGAAGATACAGAGGCAAGTATAATCTTAATGAGAGGAAAAACTGGGAGAAAAATGTAATATAAGGAAAGAAGAAAAAAAAGTCTTCATTAAGCAAAGTTAAAATTCCAAATAAGGGGGATAATTCTCTCTTATAGTTTTAGAAAGTACAGAAAATAGGAAGGACAAAATCATAAATGGAAATATATATATATGAAACAACAGCCTCCTTTGCTCATTGCTCAAGTCCAGCTGCATCTGTGAGGACATAGATAGATAACCAGCCTTCTTATGTAACAATAGACATCCATGAAAGTTAACTTGTTAGTATAGAGATACTATACCAGGGGTCCACCTACTTCTTTCAAGGGTAACAGATTTCCTTAATATAACAATAGCACAGTGATTAACAGAATTGGATTTCTAAGCTTAACTCATTGCAGGACAGTTAAATTTCTGAATTAAATTCAGAAACAAAGAACCATGACTTAGGCAGTTACAGGACAAGATTAATTAATTATAAATAAGAGCAATTGAAAATGACAATCTGATTATTTCAATTCTTCTCTGTTCAAGGAGACATCTATATCTCATAGATGATTTATCTATAGGATAATTCTACATCATTAGCATGATCATTATTAACAGAATATAACAACATCAATTTTTGGTACAACTTTAGAACAGGTTTTAGCACTGTAACTAATGCAAAATCTAAGCAGAATTAAAAGACAAAGGGTAATAATTACCCATTTACCAATGGTGGCTCACAGACTGTTTTCCTACAGCCAAGTGAATTAAGAAGAGGGATTCTCCTCATCTGAAGGAGGTGTTTCTGCTATAACCTCTATGCTTATTATGAAGTTGGATTTCATGTAGATTTGTCTTTCTACTGCCTGATAAATTAATAATAACACAAACCATAGTAAAAAATATTTTAAAACATAGACTAACTTTAGAGAGGAGATTTGCATTTTGCAAAAGGTGACCAAGAAAATTCAGCAAACACAGATACTATGAAACAAAAAGCCAAAGAATTACAATGACGATCATCATTAGTTAATAATCATTATTAACTAACATCAAGTTTCCTTATAGCTTAGTAAGCCACTCTCCACATCCATTTAATCAACACATTTCATCTTGGATGCCAGATATTCTATGTAGTCATCCAGTCCTTGTAAACATCTTCTCTTGGACATTCTAAAATAGATCTTGTTCTTAGGGCACCTCTGAAGAAGGGTTCCTCTTTGATAGATTTACTTCTCCAATTCCTACTCATTTGCAGAGATTCTTAATTTGGCTAAAACCTGCCAATAATCAGACTCAGTACAATTTATTAGAGACTCCTAAATCTTACTTTACAAAAACAACTGGTTCATGTGGTGAAAAACAGCTCAAATCTTGTGGTTTTGATCCTTAATGCATTATAAAATCATCAAATTAGGAATCCAAAATTCATTTGAAACTTCAAAGAATTTAAGTTTTAATATACTGTTTGCTGTTTATTTATCTAAACCATGTTCATAAAAAAGAACATTTGTTTAAGATGGAAGTACCTAATGATGTATCTTCTGTTTGCCTCTTTTCAAACTTTCCAGCCAGAACTAAGTGGGGATGGGACATTAAACCTCAAAATCTAGGAAATCATTTGGTTAAAAAAAATGACATACTGAGGAATTAAGAGCCCTAGACTCTACCAAACTAATTTTTAAACAATTCCCAATTCCTATAGCATATGTACTATAGCACATTAACTTATTTTATTCTTCACTTTGGTCTTCTTCTCACATGCCAATAAGGGGGTATAGGATTTCGATATAAATGAGGAAATAAATCAAGCCAGAGTTGTAATCTAAAAGAGATTTTGACCAGGGTTTTGGTAGAAAAATATTATCCATTCTTAAAGGCCCATTCTTAGGATATAAAGAGGTCATTTTTCTTAAGAATTAACTTTCTATAGTCAAAATAACCATCACATGGGAGAGGCAAAATGGATTCAAAAAGGTCTGTTGTACATTCTCTCTTCTATGCTTGTTATGAAAGAGTGTCAAGCTCAACAATAATGATTTTTAAAATAGGCGAAACCAAATCCATCATACCCCATTAGTTTTCTCAGGAGTGATACATAGTATTTTGGAAATACTCTATCATTAATCTTCATAATATCTTTGCAAGATAGATGACATACATTATTATTCTCATTTTAAAGAATACAAAGGAAGCAATAAGTAAATCACTTAAATTCTGGTTTGATGATAGCACTCCATATTAACTTTTTACACATTAACTTCAACTATACCCAGCAACAGATAAGGGTAAAAACAAATGAATATGAATGATTTATTCACTCTTTAGCCTCTCTTTTACCAGGCATGTGTCATCCTCATTTTAAAGGCAATTTTATGTAAAGGGCCTGGGAACATTTTGGAGTATTTCTTACTTCAACCTTTGTTGATAAACTGATTGAAATCATAGTAATAATTAGAAACTATGCTAAAGAGAATGACAACATGCCAAAATTTTTAGCTATATCTAAAGCAGGACCTAATATGAAAATTATATCTTTGCAAACACATATTCACGAAGTAATATGGCAGAGGAGGTTAAGACTATTTTGTTATGCTCTTAGACTCTAAGAATTGATGTTAAGAACAGCCTAGTGCCTTTTTCCTGGAAGACTTGGAAAAAGCTACTTCCTCTGACAGAACAGTGAAAGGCTTGTATTGTTTACTGTACAATTATTGATAACCTATTACATTATTATTTTAACTTTTTTTGGAATCATATACAAAGTTTTCTATACCTTAGCAATTTGTACTTGAATAGATCTAGTAATTTAATGAAAACACATAAAGATTATTAATCCATGCTCTTTCTTACCCACATTGAAAACCTACTCTCATTTGATTCTGTTCTCCTTTGATTCTCTGCAAGATTATAAAAAGTTTAGTATCGTCCAATCATTTTGAGAATATCTTTCCCTACCTTCCAGCTATTTCTATGTGTAATCTTTTCATTATAGCTTTATCTTCCAACTAAACAAAGCTTCTTGCATTTAGCAGAATATTTATACTTATTTCATCAAGCACAGAAAGAGACAATTAATGAGCCAAGTAAGTGTTCCTTATCATTTTATTTTTCAATTAACAAGAATATTTATTAATCTTTCCTCATAATTCCCACAGTTGTGGAATATTTTTTTTCTTTTTTAATAATAGCTTTTAATTTTCAAAATGTATGCAAAGGTAGTTTTCAACATTTACCCTTGCAAAACCTTGTATTCCAAATTTTTTCTCCCTCTTTTTTCTCCACCTCGTCCCTTAGCAATTAATCCAATATATGTTAAACATGTGCAAATCTTCTGTACATTTTTTCACAACTAGCATGCTGCAAAAGAAAAATCTGATCAAAAGTGAAAAAATAAGAAAGAAAACAAAAAAGCAAGCAAAGGTGAAAATACTATGTCGTGATCCCCATTCAGTAACCTCAGTTCTCTCTCTGTTTGCAGGTGGCTCTCTTCATCACAAGACCATTGGAATTGGCCTGAATTATTCATTGTTTGAAACAGCCATATCCATCAGAATTGATCATCACATAATTTTGTTGTTGCTGTGTACAATGATCTCCTTATTTCACTTAGCATCAGTTCATGTAAGTCTTTCCAGGCCTCTCTGAAATCATCCTGCTGATCATTCCTTATAGAACAATAATATTTCATAATATTTATGTGCTATGACTTATGCAGTCATTCTCCACCTGATGGGCTTCCACTCAGTTTCCAATTCCTTGCCACTACAAAAAGGGTTGCCACAAATATTTTATGCACAACAATTTTTCAACATAGAAAAAAATAAAAATCTCAACAAAAAGCTCCATTTTTCAGCAAAATGAGTTCCTACATTAGCTATGTCCAAAAACATGTTTCATTCTTTATTTTAGCAGTGATCCAGAGCCAGGTAGAAATGAGAATAAACAAGGGTAGAGAGAAAAAAAAAGGAAAGGAAAGAGCAGATCCTTAGAAAGAGACAACAACAAAGAAAGGTCCTATAACCCTGTGAGAGAGAAGTCTCTTAGGCAGTACCCAGAAAAAGAATTTGTAGTTCTTTGAAGGACCTAGTTTGGATACTCTGAACCAGGAAAACCCTGTCCACATCATTGAAATATTTAGGTACCTCAGTAAGCAAACTAAGAAATACTCTGAACAGTGTGAAGAAATAATTTTTTTCAGATATTTCCATGCATTAAACTCCATAGAAAATAGTATTCCCACAAGAAGGCTCTATGAGGAAAAAAGATGCTCTGATCTTAGGGATGGCAGGTATATCTAAAAGCAATGAAAGAAATGAAACAAGTCACAAAAAATGAAAAATCTAAGGTTAGATCAGCATCTTGAGCTTAATTCTGGTATGTTGTGAGCTTGTACGACTAGTGTTTACTACACTACCTCAAACCTGGTTGGCATTTCATTGATATTTATAAACTGGCATCATATTACCATAAGCTTGAAATTGAAATATCTACCATAATAATTTCATTTCCAAAAAAAAATAAAGAACAGAAGGAAATATATTTTACTACTAATGTCAAGGGAAAGAAACTTTATTTAGTCAAGCAAGGAAATAAAAGAAAAAATAAACTATTTCAATTACATGAGAGTTGAAAGCTTTTATGCTAATAAAATCATTGCAACAAGAATTATAAGATAATCTATCAAAAAGAAAAAGATTTGTCATAATTATTTCCTTTACATTTCTGACATCCAAGGTACTGTATATATAATATCACACAAATACATAAATCAAAGAGTCATTCTCAAATAAATAAATAATCAAAGTATATTAATAGTGTCAGAAAAATCAAATGATAATCAATAAAAAATTACTTAAAATTATTAAGAGAAATGACAGTTAAAACACCTTTGAGGTTTCTTTTCATACTTATTAATGGGCAAAGATGATAATATATAAAAAAGGAAATAGTCAATATTTGAAGGTTGTAAGAAATAAAGAATGCTAATACTGTATTGGAGCTATAAATTATTCCAAGTATTCTGGAAATAAATGTAAGAAAAAATTAACTTCAAATTTTTGACATAGTGATCCCACTACTGGGCATATATCAAAAAAGTCCATGACAAAAATAAAGCCATTTCATGTAAGAAAAATAAATTTAAACTATAACCAAAATGCCTCCATATTTTGAGAGAGAATTTTTTAGTTGAATAAACTGTGGTTTGTTAATTGAATGGAATATTTTTACTCACTGAGAAACCATAGGAATTCAGAAAAACATTGGAAAACTATTATGAAAAGATACAAAATAAAGAAAGTCAAATGAAGAGAATAATATACACAATGACAACAACAATGCAAACGATAATACTATATATTAGTCTGATGAATAATTTCAGTCTTGAACAATTAAAAATCAAAGGTTTTTCTCCTTGAAGAACAGGTGGCAACTATGATTATCGAATACCATCACTTTATCAGATATACTCTCTATTTTGTTTACTTTGCTTCAATGGTGGTTGCAGCAGTTGCTGCTGTTGTTGTTAGAGGGCAGGCCTTCAAAAGAACATAAATGAGGATAAATGACATCAGTATAAAATCAAAAGACAAAACTTCAGTCATAAAAAGTATTAAATGATATATATGTTGGCATTATAAATGTATGGCACTTGAAGTTATCTAATGTAATAAAAGGATTCCAGGTCATCAAGTCAGAAGACTCGTGTTTAATTGCAATCACCAACCAGTTGGTTGGTCTCAAAATTTTAGCTTCTCTGAAGATGTTTCTTCATCTATGAAATGGAATAACAATAAATATGACAATAAATAACTTTGAAAATAGTTATGCATGGCACCTAGGTGGTTCAGTAGATAGAGCAACAGCCTTGAAGTCAGGAGGACTTGAGTTCAAACCTGAACACAGGCACCTAACACTGCCAGCTGTGTGACCCTGGGCAAGTTACTTAACCCCAATTGCCTCAGGGAAAAATAGTTATGCAATATATAAATGAATTTTTAGGAAGAAATTCATATACACAAGAGTGATCAATTTCTGAAGGCAACCTCATGACCAAATAGTTGAGAGAAGAAAATTCAGTGAATTTACCAAAGAGATTTTAGGTGCTTAATCCATTTGGAACTTAAACACATGCAAATATGTGTGGGAATATATGTACATATTTGTCTGTATATACACACACATGTGCACACAGTTAACAAAATAATGATGGATCAAAGAGTATGCATTTCAAAATACATTATAGAATCCTAGATTTGGGGAGTTCCTTTAGAAGTCATAGGTTCCAATCCCTTGTCTAATGGATAAATCATCTTTGCAATGTGTGCACACATATACCCAGTGACAGTAGACTCAGTAGAATGGAGGTTAATTATTTTTAAATAATACATAGGACATCATTGTTAAAAATGTATATATGAACAGAAATGAGGCTACTGAAAAATATAAATATTATTAAAAATTCAATAATATGATTATTTTTAAATTAAATCTGGGAATTTACTTTGCTCAAACGCAGGTTAAGAGAGAAAAGTATATAGCTTGAATTAATAGGGATAAAGCCTGAACATGAGATGCCAATGGTACAGGAAACTCCCAGGTAAGTAAATTCCTTCATCCAATTCAGATATGCGTTCTCTGTAATTTAGTGTTAGATAACTGTCCAGAAAATCAAAATGTTAATTGACTTTTCCAAAGTCATATATTTGATGTGTTAGAAGGACTTGTGCGGAGGATTTCTATCCATTATATAACACTGCCTATTCATGGAGGTAGAGAGGCAGTTTTAATCCAAAGAATGATAGTTTGATTGATTCACCTGCAAAAATCTGAACACAACTAAAAATTTTTACAGGTGTTTTTGCATTGTGAAGAGAATATTTTATGCTTGATCAGATTATTAATCGATTCCTAATATTCTTCAGAAGTTTCCTAATGCAGAATATGAATTCCAATTGTTTTTAGACTTTACCTCAAATAAGATGAAAATAATAGTCAAGAATTTTATGGAGAGGAAGATATAATATGATTAAAAAGAATTTAACTTTGCAAAATATGCTTTAGTGAATGCACTCAGTTTTTTGTTTGTTTTTGAAATATATATCCTTGATGATATTAAATACAGCCTGACTACACTGTTAGGGTTTAAGGCAAAACAAATCATCCAACCAGTAAAAGCATTTAAGTAAAAAAAAAAAAAAGATGAGAAATGTTCCAACTAAAGAAACAATAAGGGGAAAAGTGCTTTGTCATGTATCTACAGAGTTTTCACATTAGAATGAAATTCTAAGACTAGAAGTACAAAGATAACCCATATTAAGGCAAAAGGTTTATGATATTTTAGTCCAATGACAAAAAGAAAAGAAACTGATGTATGGACCTTATTTCTGTGTACAACTTATTTTGCTGGGTGGACTATGCCTGAAAACAAGTTGATGGTGCCTTCCTTCCTGCAAATATCAAATATGCTCCAGATTAAATATTTTCCTGTGAGTTTTTAATGAAAGTCTGATTTTAATTATATTCACTTACTATGCAAATTAGGTTTAAATCAGCTAGTTCATTAATATCATATCAGGGGTTGCAAAATAAATATGCCACCTAAATTTCATTAAACATGCTTACAGTTCTGAGCTATTACAGAATGTGAATTTTTAATTATATTACAAATTAACAGATTGTCTTATTACTTAATATAGTGTTTCTTGTTAGCTGATGTAAATACTTGCAAATATGGTACAGATGCAGGATTCCTTTCCCTTTGTTAATGCTAACAAGAAAAATCTCTTTATAAAAGTTCATTTTCATTTACAAATGTATATTAGTCATGACTGTTTTCCTCATTACATATGAATCATTAATCATAGGAATGAATACTGCATCACTTTCTATTTTCTGGTGTGATGTGCTTTGTGATAAATACTTATTTTCATAAATCTTCTGAAATGGCTTTTAGTAGAATTCAAAGACTTAACTTACAGAACAAAATTTAGGTGTTTTCTTCCTTCTAGACTTTCATATCTAAACCTTAACATCATCAATTTCTACACTGGAGGATTTAAAATAAAACCTTGTGAATACTAACCACCATATCATTTGTAATGCAAAATAAATTATTCTCCTTTTTCCTATCTTAGGAGAGGGGAAAAATTCCCCACTGTCTCTAATTCCCTTTGCTGGCTACTGAACTGACAATTTCTTCAAATATCTTCATAAAACCTCCTGAATAATCAAGTCTATGCTTTGGCAAAACAAATGTAATTATAAAAAGAGTGTTAAATGCTTTCCAGCAACAAAAATAACAAACTTTAATTTTGAATTGCAGACTTAAAGTAACACATATAAAGAGTAATATTGTCGACATGTAAAAAGTATGTAATATGGAACTGTTAGTAATGCAACAGGATTAATTTCAAAGAGGGTTCACTTTACCTTTTTTAGAAGAAATGTTATCACTGAATATCATGATACAAATGTGTAGTCCCTTCTACTAGTAAGATTGATGCTGATATAGCACTTAAATTTCGGAATTCTGAATTCCAGAAAAAGTAATGTCAGTCAAATATTCAGCTAAATCAGGCATCAAGGTTAAATCTCTAGGAGCAGACAGTTGGTGAAGGAGTTAACTGGCTCAGCTCAGAAAAAAATGAATGAGTCAAAGTTCCAAACTGCAGGAAGATGTGGTATTAAGTGAATCCAGCTAGGGAAAACCAGTCACAAATACATACATATGTATGTATGTTATAGAACATGTTTGTATATAAGAAGAAAGAATTATATTCCTTCTCTCTTCATCCTGAATAAAATAACCTTAATAAAGCATTGGCACAGGGCTTGTCATATAGTAGGTGCTTATTAAATGCTTATTCCCCTTCCCTTCCTTGAATCTCCTTTAAGGAGCCATAAAGATAGCTCGACAGATAGATAGATATGATATGATATAACATGACAATATAATATGATAGAGGGTAGGAAGACACAATCACAACATATACATGCATACAAATATACATGTGTGTATGTGTACAAGCAAGCATAAACATAAATATATATGTATACACATATATACAAGTGTATATAAATATGTGTGTATATTTGTATCATACATGGATAAATGATATATGAATCTACATATCTTTTGTGACTGAGTCTTCCTCTTATATCATATATTTTATATATCTATATACATAAACATATATATATATATATATACACACACACACATCATTTAAGCTGATTCAAGTTGGGGTAGCAAATAAGCATTTATTAACCACCACTGTATAATAGGTACAGTGCCAAGTGCTTTACAAATATTATTTTACTCAGTGTGAAGGAAGAAAGAATCTAATTCTTTAACAGTTTTCATAATAGGTAACTATTCTAACCATGGTTCTAATATTAGAACTCCTAGCCATTTAAAATCCATTGTACCTTCCTTTTGTTGAAGAGATAAAGACTAATAATACTAATAAAGTGATAATACATAAAATAACAATAACAAAAAATAACAAAAATAATAAAAATTAAGTAAAAGCTATTCTAAAATTATTTATATACATGTTTACTAAATTGTACTTCAGTTTTTGATCTTAAAATCTTGTTCTATCAATTAATCTGCACTTTTCCCACCTCTTACATATAAGAATAATCACTTTTCTGATATTAGAAATATTTAAAGCAATAAAGAGCAAAGTTTTTGGCATGCTAATTATTACTCAAACTATGCTACTTGTAAATTTATAGTCACCAAAAAATAGAATGCATAAAAATGTCAAATCCTAAAGATTTCCATAATTGGGATCTTTAAGACCAGAATAATGACAGGCACTCACTGGAAAAGAATCACTATAATTCTTTAATACAAAGAGAAAGAAAATACATAAAGTATTAAAGTATTATAATTAATACTGATGTAATGCGTTAGCTAGGTCTCAAAATAGACCAAACTTTCGAGTCCTTCAAAAGTCATAAAAACCTCTTAGGACTCCTTGCCTGAATTTCATTTTACCATAATAATTTTGAAAAAAGTTTTAAGTCCCTTATTTGTTGATTTTTAGAAATGAGGCTACTTTGAAGTTTACACTGTAGAAAATATAATTTTAAAAGTTTTTTTGCATTACTTGTAAAAATTGATTTTAGACATATTGGATAGAGTGCTAGACCTTAAATCAGGAAATCCTCAGTTTGAAAATTATTCCTGTTGCTAGCAGTGTGGCCATAGGCAAGCAGTTAATAAATGCTGAAATGTATTACTTAATAATAAAATCAAACTCAAAAACTGTAGCTGATTACTTCAAAATTTTACCATTATAAAAGTTTTGATTTTGTTTATGTAAAAATGACACAGTCTCTAAGTCCATTTTTAAAAAAATGTTATCAGACTTGTTATAAGCTTTTACTTACTGAATAATTTCTTCTGAAAAAATGAATGAATGAAAGCATCTATCTTTTTTCTTACTTTTGAATATTAGGAAAAGTAAGCTTTGGATTACTCAAAAATTTTTTAAGGAAAAGTGGAATATGATCTAGTGCTATTAACATAATTTATACGTTTGTAAGAAAGAATGCAAATAAAATATACTTTTAGCACAAATCAAAAGTGTACCTCATATATCAAATAAAGCACTATTTATAAGCTTTTTGTATCTATAATATTATTATTTGTTTATTATAATTTCTTAAGCTTCACAATCCTTACTTCCTAAATTTTTTATGGAATATATTGTTTTCAAATGAAAATGAATTAAATGAATTTTTTTTAGAAATTTTGAAGATAATCACAATTGTTAGCATTTATTTGAATGCATTAGCCAGCATGGAAAAACAAGGGATTTGAAATCATTAGCAGCAGCGGCAAATATTCATTGTGATAAAGATACTATTGCAATTAGGGCAAAAAATAGAAATTATAATTGTTAAAATTTGTTTTAAGAATGATAAATAAAATAATGATCATTGACATTTATACAGTGCTTTAGACATTGCAACATTTTATCTCATTTGTGCGTCTCTAAAGTTTATGAGGGATGTATAATTGTATCTTATGTGTGGTCTGTATTTTATCATAGGGAAACTGAGGTTCAGAGTTTAAATGTCTTGCCTATGACACTTGTCACATAACAGAATACAAACCCAAGTCTTTTAGACTGAAGATAAGGATTCTGTTTCCTATATTCTAAAGCATCACAAAAAAAAAAAAAAAAAGCTCAATAAACTTGGGACATTAGATAATTCATAATGCAAATTATAAATTAAACTCCCTATCAATAAATGAGTAGTGATTGAGAACTATAATTGTGAATCCAATACCAAAAAAGGAAATGAGGATATATATATATATATATATATATATATATGTTTTTTTTTTTTTTAATTGACCCTCTGTACGGTAGGAAACTTAAATGTTTTAGGAACTAAAATGTTATGCCCTAAAAACATTCTATTAACCAACTCCTTTTTTAGTTTTTAGAGTCTGAAATTCTCAGCAGTAGGCCAGCAGTGCTTATACTTAATAAAATTAGAAAAAAATATTTTAGTTGATTCAACATTAATAATAATTGTTTTTAAGTTCAAATTTTTTTTATCAACAAATATTTATTAGGTTACCTTATATCCAAATAGGTAATCTTCCCACAATATGGGTCTTCCATACTCATATTTCTTTTTCTTATTTTATTTTGGATTAATATTATTTTATTTTAAAATATAAAAATCACAGATCCCCAAAAATCTTAATTTTAAAAATAAAAATAATTTTCTAATCTACATAATTCACCAGAATTCCATTGATCACAATTAATTTATTATGATACACTTTTATCTAAGTTACTTAAAGTATGTTACATTTTAAGTTTTCAATAATCAATTGACAGAAATATTTTTAAACAGAATGTAAAATTAACAACCACAATCACCTTTGACAAAATTTCTGACAAATGCGACTTGAATCTGAATTTCAAATCAAAGACACTTGACTCATCTTTTCTGTTCCACAGGATGCATTCAATTCTAAATGGGTCTAGGGGGCTAGTGGCCACAGGAGGGTTTGAGATCAAAAATAAGGTAAAAAGATAAGTATTACTTCAATCTGCTACGTATTCCAGTTATATCCTATCATGCCTAAAGTGTATTAAAAAGTTTCATCTGTAGCCACAGTATTTAATTTATGTGAAGTCTCTAAAAATTACTTGAATTGCTTATTTTGCTTTCAAGTGAGCGCCACAAAACTAATTTATTCTACTATAAATTCTACAAATTTTCTTTAGTAATTCGATATAAAATATTAGGATACACTATTAATTCTTGCATATGAATCATATATAACTATAACTTTAAACCATTTTCCCTCTGAAGATTCATTTTTTTGCATCTAGTATGCTTAAATATTATTTCAAAAAAGAATATTTCAGAAAATCTGCCTATTTCTGTAGACTAATTTATAATGGTATTGGAACCTGCCATATATCCTACCAACAATATCAGCTCAAATGAGTTAGTTATTGTTTTTTTCTTTAATGTAATATTTTATCTACAACAATATGATTGTTTCAATTTAATATTTTCCTTTCACTCTGCAATTTGTTTCCATATGAAATATTAGAAAGTTATTGAAACATTTAAAACACTACAAAATTTTTTGAAATGTTAAATACTCTTTAAGTAGATATAACATCACTCTGGAATCTCTGAGGGTAACTACAATTTATGAATTTTTAAGGTGGGAACACATAACTGATAAGGATCTTAGATAACATCTAGTCCAATATATCCATTTTATAGATGAGAAAATGAATTCTAAGGTTAAGATCATAAATTTATAGGATAATTGATCTAGAACTGAAAGAAACCTTACAGGTCATTTATTCTAACTTCTTCATTTTGTAGATGAGGAAATTGAGAGCTATATAAGTGAAGCATTTTTCTCTTTTATGAAAGAGGAAGTTAGTTGTAGAATGAGATTTAATCTCAGGTCCAGTGACTTCATGTTCAGCCAAAAACCACACAAGCATCAGAAAAAGGATTCAAACTCAGATAAGATGTTATTCTCTTCTGAAAAAAAATACTTCTCTTTACTAATGATAGGTATGAGTTATAATGAGATGTGACTAATTTTATTTTTAAGTAATAGAAAAAATAGGTTTTCAAATGAATACAGTTTCCTTCAGTGTGATCATGTTGGGAATTTGCATACTAATTCCAGTGATTTATCATTGTTTAAGTACTTTTGGAAAATCCATTTTCAAAACTTATGGTGCAGTATTTAAATAGCCTTAGGGGTAATGAACCATTCTCCATTGGGAATGAATGAAAGGGAAATTTCAACATCTCAAGAATGAGAACAGAAGGAACCAAAGCAAAATATGCTTGGCTACATAATCTCTAATAGAGTCTCAACTCTGTCTCATCACTCTGTCCTAGGGCAATTACAGTTAGTTTAGCAGAGAATCTCTTGTGGCTTTTTTTTTTTTTTTTTTTTGCTTTGCTTTGTCCTTTTTGCAATATAGACCCACAAACAGAATGCAGAGAAATTGTACTCTCCCAGATTCACAAACACACTAATCAATGAGCATAGGAAAATAGAACCAATGTTTTAAAAGCTGCTAAGGAAACACAAAATTCAAACAAAAAGATTGGGAATTTTGATAATTGCTTTATTTGACTTTATATTTTTAAAGTTTGGTTGTTATTATTGTTGTTGTTTTAGTTGGAGGGGAAAGTGAGGAGAAGAGATGGCTAGTAATAAAGTTTCCACTATCATACTCCCCCAAAAGAAGAGGAGAAAAACAACAAAAACAAAAGGAATTACAAAGAGGACAGACAGCTTTGAAAGCTGCATGTTGAATTTCAAACTATGAATTTTGGGAACAACCCTCTGTTTCTGTTATATTCTACCACCACTACCTTGTTCAGAATGTGCCCCACATGACAGTGAATCTGTTGTAGAGAAATGATCAAAAGTCAACATTCCTTGTAAAACACATATATGTATATACACATGTGTGTGTAATTGTACACATATACATATAGACATACAGTTTTACATTATACTATTTTAAGTAGCCATCACTCCGTGGGACATAATGAAAAAGATTTTTAAAAGCAACAGTTAAACTAAAACTGACTTATCTACTTAAAAATGTATTTCTTCCCTCTAAATCTGTGATCATATAAATATAATTAAATTATATATCTATTTTCTGAGAATCAATTAAATATAAATATAAAGAGTGTTATCAACAAAAGCTTAACCAGGAAATGAGACATTGTGGGGGGAGGGAGCATGGTAGAATTGTAATATGAATTAGTGAAAGAATTATACACACACACACACATACACACACCAATGCAATCAAAGGTTTTTTGTCAAAACATATAAGAAATTGAAACATTATAAAAGATACACAGTAGTTTTCCTATTTTGCTAACAGTAATACAAGCTCAAAAGTTTTTTTTTTTTAATTAAAGTTTTTTTTTTTTTATTTTCAAAGCATATACACGGGCAGTTTCCCAACACTGAGCCTTCCAAAACGTTTTGTTCCAAATTTTCCCTTTCTTCCTCCCACCCTTCCACTAGCTGGCAGGTAGTCCGATACATGTTAAATATGTTGAAATACATGTTAAATCCAATATATGTATACATATTTGTACAGTTATCTTGTTGCACAAGAAAATCAGAAAAAGAAGGAAGAAAATGAAGAACTAAAAAAGAAAACAAAATGCAAGCAAATAATATTATAAAAAATAAACATGATAGAGTGGCCAATACTGCTGTAGATTCCTGTAGAATTTTCCCTGTAAATTCTCTACTACATGGAGTCCGCACAACCCTGCAGAGTCTGCACCATTCTGCGGAGCCCACACCACCCCAGGACTCTGTGTTGTTTGCCTTAGAGTTTGTGCTCAACTGCTTGTGCTGGCTGCCTCATTCCCATTTTCAATTGAAACAGATCTTTTCTGATGATATTCAAAATTATCGTTGGCTGATAATTTGTTGCACTCCCAATATTTGTGCATTCTCCCGATTCAGAGCTAATTCTTAAACTGAATTTGCTAATTAGTCTGAGGGTTGTAGGAGAAGGTCAGAAAGAAACATATGTTGCCTCTGCCATTTTTGCTCTAAAGATAAACCTTACACCTATTCCTCAATATGTATTTTAGACTATGTCACCATAGTGACTCAATATCAAATCTTAGGCTTAACATTTTTTAATGTATCCATGAATACTGCAGCAAAGAAAAACTAAGCATGTATGTATTGTTATTATGACAATGAATTCTGAAACAAATCACATTAATTTTTTTAAGTTTTTAACCTAACTGCATACATACACACACACGCATACACACACACACACACACACACACATATGTATAGTTAAAGTTTATGGTGCATTCTTCACTTGTCTCATCTGAGCCACACAAAAACTCCATAAGGTAGGTCAAACAGTTTTATTTCCATTTTACTCATAAGGAAACTGAGGCTCAGAGAGTTTAAATGAGCCACATGTTCATACTAGGAAGTTCTGAGGCTGGACTTGAAATTCAATCATTTTGAATCCATGACTGACACGTTTTATACCAGACTTCCTCTCAATATTAAAAAGATCTTACTTTCCTGCATGAATATACTGCTAACACTTCTGTGAACAAAATGCCTATTTAAGGGCATTTCTTAAACACAAAGGTATAAGGGGAGAAATGATTAGTGATTTGAAAAACAATTGTAGCTGAAATGATTTAGATTTACTGGCACTTTGAAGATCAAAAGGATGCTAAAGTGACATAATGGTGGCAGAATTCTCTTTTGTTAGGGTCAAAGATTTCATTTATCTTATTTCAGAAGTAATGAGCTAGAGATGACAAGATGTATTTGGGGATTCCTACTATAAAAAAAAAGAAGAGAAAACACTTTTTGCGTCTTTTAAATCTCAAGTTTTAAAGCAAAAATCCCTGGTCCCAGATCCAAATTTTCATCCAGTGACTTACTTTATATTATATGTAGGTCAAACATCAGTGTAAGCTTTGTTATAATATCTACTTTTCCTATTTGCAAAGGGAGTAACCAGTAGGTCTAAGAAAACTGTATTTTTGAGAATTTCAGGATTCAAAATAGCCTACATGTTGTATGAACATCATGTACAATTAAGAGAGTGTCTGAGAACATAATTACATAGCTGTTGTTTTGTTATGGGTTATTTGAGATTCCTTAAAATTGAAGCAGTAGATCAAATACTATTAAATCCCCATGGCATAAGAAGACAAAGAGAAGATACTTTTTCTGACCAAAAGCACGATACCTACTTGAATTACTTCTATAGTTTCTCCTACCTTTCAAAAAATTTGGGAAAACTGTTTAGAGCCTCAAACCACCTGGAAGTGTTTTTGTACCTAAATGAATTCAGGAACTTGTAAAAAAGACTTTAAGCAAACTTTAGAAAAAGAATAACAAAAAGACAAGTGTCTTGAAGGAGCTGGTCTGAAAATTCTCCATTATAAGGCTTAGAACTTTTCTTAATTGTATAGGTCACATGATCTCACAATAAAGACTAAGGCTGAATCCAGAGAAGATTGTTTTTAAAAGAGATCATGAGGTAATCATATTGATATATTTTTGTGAACTAAATATGTTTCTAAGGTTTTGAAAACTATAAGAAAATATGCTGTCAATAATGTCCTATATAGGTATGTGATTAAGAAGAACCAAAAGCAGAAGGGCAAGAAAAATTGTCTGTTTGATCTTTTTGATGTTATTGGGAAATCATTGTGATGAAAATTAAAAGGATTTTAAAAACATAGTTGACTTTTTCATGCATACAGCAGCTTTGGTTTATGATGGTACAAACAAATCTGTTGTGCTATGCATTGAAGCTACCCTAGAAGTTTTGGAACAGGTATGTACAAGGGGACTACAGATCATTACAATCCCAGTGCATCTATCAATAGTGGATTTATAAAGAAAGAAGTTTTTTATCTTATACATAGTTCAAAATTATTGATTTAGAAAACAGTCTGCTACCAAAAAGTATGAAGACTTTAAGTCTTCTTAAATTAATTAATTCTAAGTATATGTGATAATAACTCAATAATTCACATTTTGACCAGGACTGATTAGGATGCTGCATAGCAGAGATGGGTAATAGCAATATTAAAATAAACAAGTTTATTGTCTAATACATGTCATGAAATATTAAGATGTGTGAAAATGTCTCAATCTATAAAATCACATGTGTTAATACTAATGGTGAAATCCATAGAAAGAATGAAGATACCCAAAATTTAATTGGAAACTAAATAACTGAATGCTAAAGAATGAGTAGATCAAAAAACAAATCATAGAACCAGTCAATAATTTCATATAAGAGAATGACAGTAATGCTACAACATAGAAAAATTTATGAGATGCAGCCAAAATAGTTCTTTTTTTTTAATTTTTTATTTAATAATTACATTAAATTGACACTCTTTCTGTTCCGATTTTTTTTTTTCCCTCCCTCCCTCCACCCCCTCCCCTAGATGGCAAGCAGTCCTTTATATGTTGGATATGTTGCAGTATATCCTAGATACAATATATGTTTGCAGAACCGAACAGTTCTCTTGTTGCGTAGGGAGAATTGGATTCAGAAGGTATAAATAATCCAGGAAGAAAAACAAAAATGCAGATAGTTTACAGTCGTTTCCCAGTGTTCTTTCTTTGGGTGTAGCTGCTTTTGTCCGTCATTTATCAATTGAAACTCAGGTCTCTTTGTCAAAGAAATCCACTTCCATCAAAATATGTCCTCATACAATATCGTTGTCGAAGTGTATAATGATCTCCTGGTTCTGCTCATTTCACTTAGCATCAGCTCATGTAAGTCTCGCCAGTCCTCTCTGTATTCATCCTGCTGGTCATTTCTTACAGAACAATAATATTCCATAACATTCATATACCACAATTTACCCAGCCATTCTCCAATTGATGGGCATCCATTCATTTTCCAGTTTCTAGCCACTACAAACAGGGCTGCTACAAACATTTTGGCACATACAGGTCCCTTTCCCTTCTTTAGTATTTCTTTGGGATATAAGCCCAATAGAAACACTGCTGGATCAAAGGGTATGCACAATTTGATAATTTTTTGGGCATAATTCCAGATTGCTCTCCAGAATGGTTGGATTCGTTCACAACTCCACCAACAATGCATTAGTGTCCCAGTTTTCCCGCATCCCCTCCAACATTCATCATTATTTTTTCCTGTCATCTTAGCCAATCTGACAGGTGTGTAGTGGTATCTCAGAGTTGTCTTAATTTGCATTTCTCTGATCAATAATGATTTGGAACACTCTTTCATATGAGTGGTAATAGTTTCAATCTCATCCTCTGAAAATTGTCTGTTCATATCCTTTGACCATTTATCAATTGGAGAATGGCTTGATTTCTTATAAATTTGAGTCAGTTCTCTATATATTTTGGAAATGAGGCCTTTATCAGAACCTTTAACTGTGAAAATGTTTTCCCAGTTTGTTGCTTCCCTTCTAATCTTGTTTGCATTAGTTTTATTTGTACAAAGGCTTTTTAATTTGATGTAATCGAAATTTTCTATTCTGTGATCAGTAATGGTCTCTAGTTCATCTTTGGTCACAAATTTCTTTCTCCTCCACAAGTCTGAGAGATAAACTATTCTATGTTCCTCTAATTTATTTATAATCTCGTTCTTTATGCCTAGGTCATAGACCCATTTTGATCTTATCTTGGTATATGGTGTTAAGTGTGGGTCCATGCCTAATTTCTGCCATACTAATTTCCAATTATCCCAGCAGTTTTTATCAAATAATGAATTCTTTTCCCAGAAGTTAGGGGCTTTGGGTTTGTCAAACACTAGATTGCTATAATTGACTATTCTGTCTTGTGAGCCTAGCCTTTTCCACTGATCCACTAATCTATTTCTTAGCCAATACCAAATGGTTTTGGTGACTGCTGCTTTATAATATAATTTTAGATCAGGTACAGCTAGGCCACCTTCATTTGATTTTTTTTTTTCATTAATTCCCTTGAGATTCTCGACTTTTTATTGTTCCATATGAATTTTGTTGTTATTTTTTCTAGATCAATAAAATATTTTCTTGGAAGTCTGATTGGTATAGCACTAAATAAATAGATTAGTTTAGGGAGTATTGTCATCTTTATTATGTTCGCTCGGCCGATCCAAGAGCACTTAATATTTTTCCAATTATTTAAGTCTGACTTTATTTGTGTGGAGACTTTTTTATAATTTTGCTCATATAATTCCTGACTTTCCTTTGGTAGATAGATTCCCAAATATTTTATGGTATCAACAGTTATTCTGAATGGAATTTCTCTTTGTATCTCTTGCTGTTGGGTTTTGTTGGTGATGTATAAAAATGCTGGGGATTTATGGGGATTTATTTTGTAGCCAGCTACTTTGCTAAAATTATGAATTATTTCCAATAGCTTTTTGGTAGAATCTCTGGGGTTCTCTAGGTATACCATCATATCATCTGCAAAGAGTGATAGTTTGGTTTCCTCATTGCCTACTCTAATTCCTTTTATATCTTTCTCGACTCTTATTGCCGAAGCTAGTGTTTCTAATACGATATTAAATAATAATGGTGATAGTGGGCAACCTTGCTTCACTCCAGATCTTACTGGAAAGGTTCCAGTTTTTCCCCATTGCATATGATGCTTACTGATGGTTTTAAATATATGCTCCTGACTATTTTAAGGAAAAGTCCATTTATTCCTATGCTCTCAAGTGTTTTTATTAGGAATGGATGTTGGATTTTATCAAATGCTTTTTCTGCATCTATTGAGATGATCATGTGGTTTTTGTTTGTTTGGTTATTGATATAGTCAATTATGCTAATAGTTTTCCTAATATTGAACCAGCCCTGCATTCCTGGTATAAATCCTACTTGGTCATAGTGTATTATACTGGGGATGATTTTCTGTAATCTTTTTGCTAATATTTTATTTAAGATTTTAGCATCAATATTCATTAGGGAGATTGGTCTATAATTTTCTTTCTCTGTTTTCAGCCTACCTGGTTTAGGTATCAGTACTATATCTGTGTCATAAAAGGAGTTTGGTAGGACTCCTTCAATCCCTATTTTTTCAAATAGTTTATATAACATTGGAGTTAATTGTTCTTTAAATGTTTGGTAGAATTCACATGTAAATCCATCTGGTCCTGGGGATTTTTTCTTAGGGAGTTGATTGATAGTTTGTTCTATTTCTTTTTCTGAGATGGGACTGTTTAGGATATTTACTTCTTCCTCTGTTAGTTTGGGCAAGCTGTATTTTTGGAGGTATTTTTCTATTTCATTTAAGTTGTCGAATTTATTGGCATAAAGTTGGGCAAAGTAACTCCTAATTATTGCTCTAATTTCCTCTTCGTTAGTGGTGAGTTCTCCCTTTTCATTTTTAAGAGTAACAATTTGATTTTCCTCTTTCCTTTTTTAATCAGATTTACTAAGGGTTTGTCTATTTTTGGTTTTTTCATAGAACCAACTCTTAGTTTTATTAATCAATTCAATAGTTTTTTTACTTTCAATTTTATTGATCTCACCTTTTACTTTTAGAATTTCAAGTTTAGTGTTTGACTGGGGTTTTAATATTTGTTCCTTTTCTACATTTTAATTGCAAACCCAATTCATTGACCTTCTCTTTCTCTATTTTATACAAATAGACCTCTAGAGATATGAAATTTCCCCTTATTACCGCTTTGGCTGCATCCCATACATTTTGGTATGATGTCTCATTATTATCGTTTTCTTGGGTGAAGTTATTAATTATGTCTATGATTTGCTGTTTCACCCAATCATTCTTTAGTATGAGATTATTTAGTTTCCAATTATTTTTTGGTCTACTTCCCCTGCTTTTTTGTTGAATGTAATTTTCATTGCATCATGGTCTGAAAAGGATGCATTTACTATTTCTGCCTTACTACATTTGAGTTTGAGGTTTTTATGTCCTAATATATGGTCAATTTTTGTATAGGTTCCATGAACTGCTGAAAAGAAAGTGTATTCCTTTCTGTCTCCATTACATTTTCTCCAGAGATCTATCATATCTAATTTTTCTAGTATTCTATTTACCTCTTTGACTTCTTTCTTATTTATTTTGTGGTTTGATTTATCTAATTCTGAGAGTGCAAGGTTAAGATCTCCCACTATTATAGTTTTACTGTCTATTTCTTCTTGCAGCTCTCTTAGTTTCTCTTTTAAGAATTTAGATGCTACCCCACTTGGTGCATATATGTTTAATATAGATAGTGCTTCATTATCCATGCTACCCTTTAGCAAGATATAGTGTCCTTCCTTATCTCTTTTAATTAGTCAATTTTTGCTTTAGCTTGATCTGAGATCAGGATGGCTACCCCTGCTTTTTTGACTTCACCTGAAGCATAGTAGATTTTGCTCCAACCTTTTACCTTTAACCTGCATGTATCTCCCCCCTTCAGGTGTGTTTCCTGTAAACAACATATTGTAAGATTCTGGCTTTTAATCCATTCTGCTAACCGCTTCCTCTTTATGGGGGAGTTTACCCCGTTCACGTTTATGGTTAGAATGACCAATTCTGTATTACTTGCCATCTTGTTAACCCCGTTTTATGCTTTCCTCCCTTCTTTCCCCTTTCCCCCCCCCCTCCAAGTATTAAGCTTGTGAGCACCCCTTGCTTCTCACAGCCCTCCTTTTTAGTATCCCTCCCCCCGCCTTAGAGTTCCTCCCCCTTTCTTGCCCCTTTCCCTCCCAGTTCCGTATTCCCTTCCGCTTAGCTTATTCCTTCCCTTTCCACTTTTCCCTTCTCACTTTTCAATGAGATGGGAGAAGTTTCACCATAGATTGAATATGTCTTAAGATTTTTCACTTAAAGCCAATTCTGAAGGCAGTAAGATACCCACTATATTCATCCCCCTCCATTCTTTCTCTCAGATATAATAGGTTTCCTATACCTCTTCATGAGATGTACTACCCCCACTTTACCCTTTTTCTGGTACAATGTCCTTTCCACATCAATTTCTAGAACAAGGTATACATGTATTCTTTATACATCTATATAGTCAAAATATAGTTCCCAAGATTAATCTTTACCTTTTTAGATTTCTCTTGAGTTCTATATTTGTAGATCAAACTTTTTGTTAAGTTCTGGTTTTTTCATCAGAAATAGATGAAATTCGCTTACTTCGTTGAATGTCCATCTTCTTCCCTGGAAAAAGATGCTCATTCTCGCTGGGTAAGTTATTTTTGGTTGCATACCAAGTTCCTTAGCCTTTCGGAATATCATATTCCAGGCCCTTCGATCTTTTAATGTGGATGCTGCCAGATCCTGGGTGATCCTTATTGTGGCTCCTTGATACTTGAATTGGGTTTTTCTAGCCGCTTGCAATATTTTTTCTTTCATCTGAGGGTTCTGGCATTTGGCCACTATATTCCTTGGTGTTTTGATTTTAGGATCTCTTTCAGTGGGTGATCGATGAATCCTTTCAATGTTTATTTTTTCCTCTGTTCCTATGACTTCTGGGCAGTTCTCTTTGATAATTTCCTGGAAGACAATGTCCAGGCTCTTTTTTTCATCATGTTTTTCTGGGAGTCCAATGATTCTCAGATTGTCTCTCCTGGATCTGTTTTCTAGGTCTGTTGTCTTCCCCAGAAGGTATTTCACATTTTTCTCCATTGTTTGATTTTTTTGGATTTGCTTGACTGATTCTTCTTGTCTCCTCGAGTCATTCAATTCCACTTGTTCAATTCTGATTTTCAGTGAAGTATTCTCTTCACTCACTTTTTTAAAATCTTTTTCTAATTGTCCAATTGAGTTCTTTTGTTCTGTGGAATTTTTTTCCATTTCGCCAATTTTGTTTTTTAGAGAGCTGTTTTCTGTTTCCAGTTCACTAATCCTATTTTTCAAGGATTTTACTTCTTTATCCACTCTCTCTTTAACTTTCTCCAGGCTCTTTTGCCAAGCCTCCCTCTCCTTTTCCCAAGCTTCCC
This sequence comes from Antechinus flavipes, assembly GCF_016432865.1. Classification (NCBI taxonomy): domain Eukaryota; kingdom Metazoa; phylum Chordata; class Mammalia; order Dasyuromorphia; family Dasyuridae; genus Antechinus; species Antechinus flavipes. Next base: position 142,891,090 of record NC_067400.1, read on the forward strand.
TCTCCTTTTGCCAAGCCTCACTCTGCTTTCCCCATTTTTCTTCTAGCTCCCTTGTGAGAGCCTTTTTAATCACTTCTATGAGGTTCATCTGTGCTGAGGAACAGACGATTCCTCCTTGGGGATTCACCTGGGGACTGCCTGTTTTTAGTCTCCTCAGGATTTAGAGTCTGCTCTCTATCTGTATAGAAGCTGTCAAGGGTTAAAGTCCTCTTCAGCTTCTTGCTCATTCTGTCTATTAATCAGAGACAAACTACCAAAGAAAAACAGAAAAAACTGGAGTCTTTCTTTTGGGGGGGGGGGCTGGGTGTGTTATCGAGCTTCCTCTACAGACTGCAGGGGCAGCAGTGAGGCACTAGCAGGACTGTGCTGCGCCTGCGCTCTGAGATCCCAGAGCGTGCTGAGTCACTGTGGGGGGGGAAAGGGGGGGGGGGCGGCCAGTCTGAGAGACTCCAGCTGTTTGGGGTTGTATTCTTCAGCCCCGGTGTTTTTAGCTTCTCTGCTGGGCTGCTGACTTGCTGCTGGAGTAAAGTATCCAAACCTGTAGCGAAGCTCTCCCCGCAGAGACGGCTATGATCACTCTCCACCCCCTCTCCAGTCTGCTCCTGTGCCCTCACTGCCGCTGCCCGCCGCCTGCGCCCGATCTAAAACCGCCCCAGCCCTCCAGTAAAGACAGACCTTTCTTGGCGGATCTCAAGGATGGCTTCTCTTGGTAACTATTTGTGGGTTTTTTTCAGTCAAGCATTGATTCAGAGGCTTGTAATGAAATGGATAGTGAGAGAAAGCGTGGAGCTTATGCAGCTGTGAGCCTCCTCTCCGCCATCTTAACCCCAAAATAGTTCTAAGGCGAAATTTTACAACTCTAGATACTTTCATGAACAAAATAGAGACAGGGAAAATCAATGAACTGGGCATGCAAATAAAAAAAAGAAGAAAAATAATAAATTTAAATCCCCCAACTAAATGCCAAATTAGAAAATTTGAAAATCAAAGGAGAAATTAACAAAAATGAAAGTAAGAAAATTATTGAACTAATAAACAAAACTAAGAGTTATTTTTATCAAAAAACCAACAAAATAGATAAACTTTTGGTTAATTTGATTAGAAAAAGAAAAGAAGAAAATTAAATTACAAGTATCCAAAATGAAAATGGTGAACTGATCACTAATGAAGAGAAAATTAAAGAAATAATAAGGAGCTATTTTGTCCAATTGCATGCCAATAAATCTGATGATCTAAGTGAAATGGATGAATACATAAAAAATATAAATTGCCCAAATTAACAGATGAGGGGAAAATTACTTAAGTATTCTCATTTTGGAAAAAGAATTCACAAAAAGTTATCAAACTGTGCATACCCTTTGATCCAGCAGTGTTACTACTGGGCTTATACCCCAAAGAAATACTAAAGAAGAGAAAGGGACCTGTATGTGCCAAAATGTTTGTGGCAGCCCTGTTTGTAGTGGCTAGAAACTGGAAAATGAATGGATGCCCATCAATTGGAGAACGGTTGAGTAAATTGCGATATATGAGTGTTATGGGATATTATTGTTCTGTAAGAAATGACCAGCAGGATAAATACAGAGAGGATTGGTCAGACTTACATGAACTGATGCTGAGTGAAATGAGCAAAACCAGGAGATCATTACATACCTCAACAACAATGCTGGAACTTCCGGCCAAGATGGCGGAGAGGAAATACACTTCTGTGTAATCTCCGTGTTTTTCTCTCACTATTCATTTCATTTCATGCCTCTGAATTAATGCTCGACTGAAAAAAAAACCATACAATTACTTACCAAGAGAAACCATCCTTGAGACTCGTCAAGAAAGGTCTGTTTTTGCGCGAGGGCGGGGACGGTATTTGGAAGCAGTCTGCGGGTAGCAGCAGCTGCAACCAGAGCACAGATAGCAGCTCAGAACCGGGTGGAGCGGAGAGGGGGTAGGACCGCAGCCGTCTCTGCGGTGAGAGCTTTGCTATAGGAGCAAGTCAGCAGCCCAGCAGAGAAGCTAAAAACACCGGGGGTGAAGAACACAATCCCAAACAGCTGGAGTTTCTAGGGACCTGGCCACCCCTCCCCCACAGTGTCTTAGCCCGCTCGGATCTCAGAGCGCTTGGATCTCAGTGCGCAGGCGCCATAGCACAGTAGGACCTGTGCCTCACAAATACCCTGCCCCTCCCCCAAAGAAAGCAGCCTCCATTCAAGGGGTTTTTTTTCCTTCTGTTTCTTTGATAGTTTGTCTTTGATAAATAGACAGAATGAGCAAGAAACTGAAAAAGAATTTAACCTGGACAGCTTTTATACAGATAAAGAGCAGACTCCAAACCCTGAGGAGACTAAAAACAAACAGTCCCCAGGTGAATCCCCGAAGGAGGAGACCTTATATCCCTCAGCACAGATGAATCTCATGGAGGAAATTAAAAAGGCGCTCACAAGGGAGCTAGAAGAAAAATGGGAAAAGGAGAGGGAGGCTCTGCAAAAGGAGAGAGAGGCTTGGCAAAAGAGCCTGGAGAAGTCAGTTAAAGAGAGAGTGGATAAAGAAACCAAATCCTTGAAAAATAGGATTAGTGAACTGGAAACAGAAAACAGCTCTCTAAAAAACAAAATTGGCGAAATGGAAAAAAATTCCACAGAACAAAAGAACTCAATTGGACAATTAGAAAAAGATCTTAAAAAGTGAGTGAAGAAAATACCTCACTGAAAATCAGGGTCGAACAATTGGAATTGAATGACTCGAGGAGACAAGAAGAATCAGTCAAGCAAATCCAAAAAAATCAAACAATGGAAAAGGATGTGAAATACCTTCTGGGGAAGACAACAGACCTGGAAAACAGATCCAGGAGAGACAACCTGAGAATCATCGGACTTCCAGAAAAGTATGATGAAAAAAAAAGCCTGAACACTATCTTCCAGGAAATTATCAAAGAGAACTGCCCAGAAGTCATAGAAACAGAAGGTAAAATAGACATTGAAAGAATTCATCGATCCCCTACTGAAAGGGATCCTAAAATCAAAACACCAAGGAATATAGTGGCCAAATGCCAGAACCCTCAGGCAAAGGGAAAAAATACTGCAAGCGGCTAGAAAAACCCAATTCAAGTATCAAGGAGCCACAATAAGGATCACCCAGGATTGGCAGCATCCACATTAAAGGATCGAAGGGCTGGAATATGATATTCCGAAAGGCTAAGGAACTTGGTATGCAACCAAAAATAACTTACCCAGCGAGATTGAGCATCTTTTTCCAGGAAGAAGATGGTCATTCAACGAAATAAGCGAATTTCATCTATTTCTGATGAAAAAGCCAGAACTTAACAAAAAATTTGATCTACAAGCACAGAACTCAAGAGAAATCTAAAAAGGTAAAGATTAATCTTGGGAACTATATTTCGGCTGTAAAGATGTATAAAAAATACATGTATACCTTGTTCTAGAAACTAGTTGAGGAAAGGACATTGTACTAGAAAAAAGGGAAAGTGGGGGTACTACATTTCATGAAGAGGCAAAGAAAACCTAGTATATCTGAGAGAAAGAATGGAGAGGAATGAAAATAGTGAGTATTTTACTGCTTTCAGAATTGGCAGTAAGAGAAGAATTTTAGACATATTCAATCTATGGTGAAACTTCTCCCACCTCATTGAAAAGTGAGAAGGGAAAAGTGAAAAAGGAAGGAATAAGCTAAGTGGAAGGGAATACGGGAACTGGGAGGGAAAGGGGTAAGTTGGGGGGGGGGAACTCTAGGGGAGGGGAGGGATACTGAAAAAGGGAGGGCTGTGAGAAGCAAGGGGAGCTCACAAGCTTAATACTGGGAAGGGGGGTAAGGGAGGGGGTAAGGGAGTAAGAAGGGAGAAAAGCATAAACCGGGTCAACAAGATGGCAAGTAATACAGAATTGGTCATTTTAACCATAAATGTGAACGGGGGTAAACTCCTCTATAAAGAGGAAGCGGTTAGCAGAATGGATTAAAAGCCAGAATCCTACAATATGTTGTATACAGGAAACACACCTGAAGCGGGTGATACATGCAGGTTAAAGGTAAAAGGTTGGAGCAAAATCTACTATGCTTCAGGTGAAGCCAAAAAAGCAGGGGTAGCCATCCTGATCTCAGATCAAGCTAAAGCAAAAATTGATCTAATCAAAAGAGATAAGGAAGGGCACTATATCTTGCTAAGGGTAGAATGAATAATGAAGAAGTATCTATATTAAATATATATGCACCAAGTAGTGTAGCATCTAAATTCCTAAAAGAGAAATTAAGAGAGCTGCAAGAAGAAATAGACAGTAAAACTATAATAGTGGGGATCTCAACCTTGCACTCTCAGAATTAGATAAATCAAACCACAAAATAAATAAGAAAGAAGTCAAAGAGATAAATAGAATACTAGAAAAATTAGATATGATAGATCTCTGGAGAAAATGTAATGGGGACAGAAAGGAGTACACCTTCTTTTCAGCAGTTCATGGAACTTATACAAAAATTGATCATATATTAGGACATAAAAACCTCAAACTCAAATGCAGTAAGGCAGAAATAGTGAATGCATCCTTTTCAGACCATGATGCATTGAAAATTACATTCAATAAAAAGCCACAGGAAAGTAGACCAAAAATAATTGGAAACTAAATAATCTCATACTAAAGAATGATTGGGTGAAACAGCAAATTATAGACATAATTAATAACTTCATCCAAGAAAATGATAATAATGAGACATCATACCAAAATGTATGGGATGCAGCCAAAGCGGTAATAAGGGAAATCTCATATCTCTAGAGGCCTATTTGTATAAAATAGAGAAAGAGAAGGTCAATGAATTGGCTTGCAACTAAAAATGCTAGAAAAGGAACAAATTAAAAACCCCAATTAAACACTAAACTTGAAATTCAAAAAATAAAAGGAGAGATCAATAAAATTGAAAGTAAAAACTATTGAATTGATTAATAAAACTAAGAGTTGGTTCTATGAAAAAACCAACAAAATAGACAAACCCTTAGTAAATCTGATTAAAAAAAGGAAAAGAGAAAATCAAATTGTTAGTCTTAAAAATGAAAAGGGAGAACTCACCACTAACGAAGAGGAAATTAGAGCAATAATTAGGAGTTACTTTGCCCAACTTTACGCCAATAAATTCGACAACTTAAATGAAATAGAAGAATACCTCCAAAAATATAGCTTACCTAAACTAACAGAGGAAGAAGTAAATATCCTAAACACTCCTATCTCAGAAAAAGAAATAGAACAAACTATCAATCAACTCCCTAAGAAAAAAACCCCAGGACCAGAGGGATTTACATCTGAATTCTATCAAACATTTAAAGATCAATTAACTCCAATGCTAAATAAACTATTTGAAGAAGTAGGGATTGAAGGAGTCCTACCAAACTCCTTTTATGACACAGATATGGTACTGATACCTAAACCAGGTAGGCTGAAAACAGAGAAAGAAAATTATAGACCAATCTCCCTAATGAATATTGATGCTAAAATCTTAAATAAAATATTAGCAAAAAGATTACAGAAAATCATCCCCGGATAATACACTATGACCAAGTAGGATTTATACCAGGAATGCAGGGCTGGTTCAATATTAGGAAAACTATTAACATAATTGACTATATCAACAACCAACCAAACAAAAACCATATGATCATTTCAATAGATGCAGAAAAAGCATTTGATAAAATCCAACAGCCATTCCTAATAAAAACACTTGAGAGCATAGAAATAAAAGGACTTTTCCTTAAAATAGTTAGGAGCATATATTTTAAACCTTCAGTAAGCATCATATGCAATGGGGAAAAACTGGAACCTTTCCCGGTAAGATCTGGAGTGAAGCAAGGTTGCCCACTATCACCATTATTATTCAATATTGTATTAGAACACTGGCCTCTGCAATAAGAGTCGAGAAAGAGATTAAAGGAATTAGAGTAGGCAATGAGGAAACCAAACTATCACTCTTTGCAGATGATATGATGGTATACCTAGAAAACCCCAGAGATTCTACTAAAAAGCTATTAGAAATAATTCATAATTTTAGCAAAGTAGCAGGATACAAAATAAATCCCCATAAATCCTCAGCATTCTTATACACCACCAACAAAATCCAAGAGCAAGAGATACAAAGAGAAATTCCATTCAAAATAACTGTTGATAGCATAAAATATTTGGGAATCTACCTACCAAAGGAAAGTCAGGAATTATATGAGCAAAATTACAAAAAAGTTTTCACACAAATAAAGTCAGACTTAAATAATTGGAAAAATATTAAGTGCTCTTGGATAGGCCGAGCAAATATAATAAAGATGACAATACTCCCTAAACTAATCTATTTATTTAGTGCTATACCAATCAGACTTCCAAGAAAATATTTTAATGATTTAGAAAAAATAACAACAAAATTCATATGGAACAATAAAAAGTCGAGAATCTCAAGGGAATTAATGAAAAAAAATCAAATGAAGGTGGTCTAGCTGTACCTGATCTAAAATTATATTATAAAGCAGCAGTCACCAAAACCATCTGGTATTGGCTTAGAAATAGATTAGTTGATCAGTGGAAAAGGTTAGGTTCACAAGACAGAATAGTCAACTATAGCAATCTAGTGTTTGACAAACCCAAAGATTCTAAATTTTGGGATAAGATTTCATTATTTGATAAAAACTGCTGGGATAACTGGAAATTAGTATGGCAGAAATTAGGCAAGGACCCACACTTAACACCACATACCAAGATAAGATCAAAATGGGTCCATGACCTAGGCATAAAGAACGAGATTATAAATAAATTAGAAGAACATAGGATAGTTTATCTCTCAGACTTGTGGAGGAGAAAGAAATTTGTGACCAAAGATGAACTAGAGACCATTACCAATCACAAAATAGAAAATTTTGATTATATCAAATTAAAAAGCCTTTGTACAAACAGAACGAATGCAAACAAGATTAGTAGGGAAGTAACTAACTGGGAAAACATCTTTACAATTAAAGGTTCTGATAAAGGCCTCATTTCCAAAATATATAGAGAACTGACTCAAATTTATAAAAAATCAAGCCATTCTCCAATTGATAAATGGTCAAAGGATATGAACAGACAATTTTCAGATGAAGAAATTGAAACTATTACCACTCACATGAAAGAGTGTTCCAAATCACTATTGATCAGAGAAATGCAAATTAAGACAACTCTGAGATATCACTACACTCCTGTCAGATTGGCTAAGATGACAGGAAAAAACAATGATGAATGTTGGAGGGGATGCGGGAAAACGGGACATTGATGCATTGTTGGTGGAGTTGTGAACGAATCCAGCCATTCTGGAGAGCGATCTGGAATTATGCCCAAAAAGTTATCAAACTGTGCATACCCTTTGATCCAACAGTGTTTCTATTGGGCTTATACCCCAAAGAGATACTAAAAAAGGGAAGGGGACCTGTATGTGCCAAAATGTTTGTAGCAGCCCTGTTTGTAGTGGCTAGAAACTGGAAAATGAATGGATGCCCATCAATTGGAGAATGGCTGGGTAAATTGTGGTATATGAACGTTATGGAATATTATTGCTCTGTAAGGAATGACCAGCAGGATGAATACAGAGAGGCTTGGAGAGACCTACATGGACTGATGCTAAGTGAGATGAGCAGAACCAGGAGATCATTATACACTTCGACAACGATATTGTATGAGGATGTATTCTGATGGAAGTGGATTTCTCTGACAAAGAGACTTAACTGAGTTTCATGGAGAAATGATGGACAGAAACAGCTACACCCAAAGAAGGAATACTGGGAAATGAATGCAAACACTTGCATTTTTGTTTTTCTTCCCAGGTTAATTCAGGGTCAGAAATTCCTTCTGAATCCAATTCTCCCTGTGCAACAAGAGAACTGTTTGGTTCTGCAAATATATATTGTATCTAGGATATACTGCAACATGTTTAGCATATATAGGACTGCTTGCTATCCTGGGGGGGGGGGGGGAGGGAGGGAGGGGAAAAAACGAAACATAAGTGATTGCAAGGGATAATGTCGTGTAAAATTATCCTGGCATGGATTCTGTCAATGCGAAGTTATTATTAAATAAAATAAAATTTATTATAAAAAAAAAAAAAAAAAAAAAAAATAAATGCTAATTGTATATTAGCCAAAAAACCCACACTTTATGAGAAACTTACCCAGAGCAAGTGTTCATGTAATGGTCAGAAAAAGTGATTAAAAAAAAAAAATTGCAAAAAAAAAAAAAAAAAAAAAAAAAAAAAAAAAATAAAAACAACAATGCTGTATGAGGATGTATTCTGATGGAAGTGGATTTCTTCGACAAAGAGAACATCTAACTCAATTTCAATTGATCAAGGATGGACAGAAGCAGCTACACCCAAAGAAAGAACACTGGGAAATGAATGCAAACACTTGCATTTTTGTTTTTCTTCCCAGGTTAATTCAGGGTCAGAAATTCCTTCTGAATCCAATTCTTCCTGTGCAACAAAAGAACTGTTTGGTTCTGCACACATATATTGTTTCTAGAATACACTGTGACATATTTAACTTGTATAGGACTGCTTGCTATCTGGGGGAGAGGGTGAAGGGAGGGAGGGAAAAAGTTGGAACAGAAGTGAGTGCAAGGGATAATGTTGTAAAAAAAATTACCCAGGCATGGGCTCTGTCAATAAAAAGTTATAAAAAAAAGAAAAAAAAAGAAAAAGAAATCAAACATTAATGAACTTCGTAAGAAAAAATTTCCAGGGTCAAAATGGATTTCCAAGTTAATTTTGTCAAATCAACATAATTAACCATATCAATAACCAAATTAACAGAAATTATAAGATTTTTTCAACAGATGCAGAAAAAGAACTTGAAAAAATACAAAACTCTTTCCCATTAAAAACACTGGAGAACATAGGAATACATGGACTTTTCCTTAAACTGATCAGTAGCATCTATCTAAAACCATCAGCAAGCATTATATATAGTGGGGACAAGCTACCTACGCTTCCACTAAGATCAGGGGTGAAACAAAGTTGCCCATTAACACCAACCTTATTCGATATTGTCATAACAATATATTTTTAGCTTTAGCAAAAAGAGAAGAAAAATAAATCGAAGGAATTAGAGTAGGTATGAGAAAACAAAACTATTATCCTTTGCAGATGATTTGATTGTAGGTGTACAAAATCCTGGAAAAATTAACTTAAAAATTATTAGAAACAATTAACAATTTGAGCAGTTTCAGGGTATAAAGTACATGTAAAAAATTTATGTGTTTTGGCATAAATCATTGGTATCTCTCTTTTTTTAATAGCTTTTTATTTACAAGTTATATGCATGGGAATTTTACAGTATTGACAATTGTCAAACCTTTTGTTCCAATTTTTCCCCGCCTTCCCCCCACCCCCTCCCCTAGATCGCAGAATGACTATAGATGTTAAATATATTAAAGTATAAATTAAATACAAAATAAGTATACATGACCAAACCATTATTTTGCTGTACAAAAAGAATCAGACTCTGAAATATTGTACAATTAACCTGTCAAGGAAATCCAAAATGCAGGCAGGCAAAAATATAGGGATTGGGAATTCAATGTATTGGGTCTTAATCATCTCCCAGAGTTCTTTTGCTGGATGTAACTGGTTCAGTTCATTACTGCTCCATCAGAACCGATTTGGTTCATCTCATTACTAAAGATGGCCAGGTCCATCAGAATTGATCATCATGTAGTATTGTTGTTTTTTTTTTTTTTTGTTTTGTTTTTTAATTTTTATTTAATAATTACATTATATTGACAGAATCCATGCCAGGGTAATTTTTTTTTACAACATTATCCTTTGCACTCGTTTCTGTTCCAATTTTTTTCCCCTCCCTCCCTCCATGCCCTCCCCTAGATGGCAAGCAGTCCTTTATATGTTTGATATGTTGCAGTATATCCTAGATACAATATATGTTTGCAGAACCGAAGAGTTCTCTTGTTGCATAGGGAGAATTGGATTCAGAAGGTATAAATAACCCAGGAAGAAAAACATAAATGCAGATAGTTCACATTCGTTTCCCAGTGTTCTTTCTTTGGGTGTAGCTGCTTTTGTCCGTCATTTATCAATTGAAACTCAGTTAGGTCTCTTTGTCAAAGAAATCCACTTCCATCAAAATATGTCCTCATACAATATCGTTGTCAAAATGTATAATGATCTCCTGGTTCTGCTCATTTCACTTAGCATCAGTTCATGTAAGTCTCGCCAGTCCTCTCTGTATTCATCCCGCTGGTCATTTCTTATAGAACAATAATATTCCATAACATTCATATACCACAATTTACCCAGCCATTCTCCAATTGATGGGCATCCATTCATTTTCCAGTTTCTAGCCACTACAAATAGGGCTGCTACAAACATTTTGGCACATACAGGTCCCTTTCCCTTCTTTAGTATTTCTTTGGGATATAAGCCCAATAGAAACACTGCTGGATCAAAGGGTATGCACAATTTGATAATTTTTTGGGCATAATTCCAGATTGCTCTCCAGAATGGTTGGATTCGTTCACAACTCCACCAACAATGCATTAGTGTCCCAGTTTTCCCACATCCCCTCCAACATTCATCATTATTTTTTCCTGTCATCTTAGCCAATCTGACAGGTGTGTAGTGGTATCTCAGAGTTGTCTTAATTTGCATTTCTCTGATCAATAATGATTTGGAACACTCTTTAATATGAGTGGTAATAGTTTCAATTTCATCCTCTGAAAATTGTCTGTTCATATCCTTTGACCATTTATCAATTGGAGAATGGCTTGATTTCTTATAAATTTGAGTCAGTTCTCTATATATTTTGGAAATGAAGCCTTTATCAGAACCTTTAACTGTGAAGATGTTTTCCCAGTTTGTTGTTTCCCTTCTAATCTTGTTTGCATTAGTTTTGTTTGTACAAAGGCTTTTTAATTTGATGTAATCAAAATTTTCTATTTTGTGATCAGTAATGGTCTCTAGTTCATCTTTGGTCACAAATTTCTTTCTCCTCACAAGTCTGAGAGATATATTCTATGTTCCTCTCATTTATTTATAATCTCGTTCTTTATGCCTAAGTCATGGACCCATTTTGATCTTATCTTGGTATATGGTGTTAAGTGTGGGTCCATGCCTAATTTCTGCCATACTAATTTCCAATTATCCCAGCAATTTTTATCAAATAATGAATTCTTTTCCCAGAAGTTAGGGGCTTTGGGTTTGTCAAACACTAGATTGCTATAGTTGACTTTTCTGTCTTGTGAACCTAACCTTTTCCACTGATCCACTTATCTATTTCTTAGCCAATACCAAATGGTTTTGGTGACTGCTGCTTTATAATATAATTTTAGATCAGGTACAGCTAGGCCACCTCCATTTGATTTTTTTTTCATTAATTCCCTTGAGATTCTCGACTTTTTATTGTTCCATATGAATTTTGTTGTTATTTTTTCTAGGTCATTAAAATATTTTCTTGGAAGTCTGATTGGTATAGCACTAAATAAATAGATTAGTTTAGGGAGTATTGTCATCTTTATTATGTTCGCTCAGCCGATCCAAGAGCACTTAATATTTTTCCAATTATTTAAGTCTGACTTTATTTGTGTGGAGACTTTTTTATAATTTTGCTCATATAATTCCTGACTTTCCTTTGGTAGATAGATTCCCAAATATTTTATGGTATCAACAGTTATTCTGAATGGAATTTCTCTTTGTATCTCTTGCTGTTGGGTTTTGTTGGTGATGTATAAAAATGCTGAGGATTTATGGGGATTTATTTTGTAGCCAGCTACTTTGCTAAAATTATGAATTATTTCTAATAGCTTTTTAGTAGAATCTCTGGGGTTCCCTAGGTATACCATCATATCATCTGCAAAGAGTGATAGTTTGGTTTCCTCATTGCCTACTCTAATTCCTTTAATTTCTTTCTCGACTCTTATTGCCGAGGCTAGTGTTTCTAATACGATATTAAATAATAATGGTGATAGTGGGCAATCTTGCTTCACTCCAGATCTTACTGGGAAAGATTCTAGTTTTTCCCCATTGCATATAATGCTTACTGATGGGTTTAAATATATGCTCCTGACTACTTTAAGGAAAAGTCCATTTATTCCTATGTTCTCAAGTGTTTTTATTAGGAATGGATGTTGGATTTTATCAAATGCTTTTTCTGCATCTATTGAGATGATCATATGGTTTTTGTTTGTTTGGTTGTTGATATAGACAATTATGCTAATAATTTTCCTAATATTGAACCAGCCCTGCATTCCTGGTATAAATCCTACTTGGTCATAGTGTATTATCCTGGTGACGATTTTCTGTAATCTTTTTGCTAATATTTTATTTAAGATTTTAGCATCAATATTCATTAGGGAGATTGGTCTATAATTTTCTTTCTCTGTTTTCAGCCTACCTGGTCTAGGTATCAGTATCATCTCTGTGTCATAAAAGGAGTTTGGTAGGACTCCTTCAGTCCCTATTTTTTCAAATAGTTTATTTAGCATTGGAGTTAATTGTTCTTTAAATGTTTGGTAGAATTCACATGTAAATCCATCTGGTCCTGGGGATTTTTTCTTAGGGAGTTGATTGATAGTTCGTTCTATTTCTTTTTTCTAAGATGGGACTGTTTAGGATATTTACTTCTTCCTCTGTTAGTTTGGGAAAGCTATATTTTTGGAGGTATTTTTCTATTTCATTTAAGTTGTCGAATTTATTGGCATAAAGTTGGGCAAAGTAACTCCTAATTATTGCTCTAATTTCCTCTTCGTTAGTGGCGAGTTCTCCCTTTTCATTTTTAAGACTAACAATTTGATTTTCCTCTTTCCTTTTTTTAATCAGATTTACTAAGGGTTTGTCTATTTTGTTGGTTTTTTCATAGAACCAACTCTTAGTTTTATTAATTAATTCAATAGTTTTTTACTTTCAATTTTATTGATCTCTCCTTTTATTTTTAGAATTTCAAGTTTAGTGTTTGATTGGGGGGTTTTAATTTGTTCCTTTTCTAACATTTTTAGTTGCAAGCCCAATTCATTGACCTTCTCTTTCTCTATTTTATACAAATAGGCCTCTAGAGATATGAGATTTCCCCTTATTACCACTTTGGCTGCATCCCATACATTTTGGTATGATGTCTCATTATTATCGTTTTCTTGGGTGAAGTTATTAATTATGTCTATGATTTGCTGTTTCACCCAATCATTCTTTAGTATGAGATTATTTAGTTTCCAATTATTTTTTGGTCTACTTACCCCTGGTTTTTTGTTGAATGTAATTTTCATTGCATCGTGGTCTGAAAAGGATGCATTTACTATTTCTGCCTTACTGCATTTGAGTTTGAGGTTTTTATGTCCTAATATATGGTCAATTTTTGTATAGGTTCCATGAACTGCTGAAAAGAAAGTGTATTCCTTTCTGTCTCCATTACATTTTCTCCAGAGATCTATCATATCTAACTTTTCTAGTATTCTATTTACCTCTTTGACTTCTTTCTTATTTATTTTGTGGTTTGATTTATCTAATTCTGAGAGTGTAAGGTTGAGATCTCCCACTATTATAGTTTTACTGTCTATTTCTTCTTGCAGCTCTCTTAATTTCTCTTTTAAGAATTTAGATGCTACCCCACTTGGTGCATATATGTTTAATATAGATAGTGCTTCATTATCCATGCTACCCTTTAGCAAGATATAGTGCCCTTCCTTATCTCTTTTAATTAGATCAATTTTTGCTTTAGCTTGATCTGAGATCAGGATGGCTACCCCTGCTTTTTTGACTTCACCTGAAGCATAGTAGATTTTGCTCCAACCTTTTACCTTTAACCTGCCTGTATCGCCCCGCTTCAGGTGTGTTTCCTGTAAACAACATATTGTAGGATTCTGGCTTTTAATCCATTCTGCTAACCGCTTCCTCTTTATGGGGGAGTTTACCCTGTTCACATTTATGGTTAGAATGACCAATTCTGCCATCTTGTTAACCTCGGTTTATGCTTTTCTCCCTTCTTTCCCCTTTCCCCCCTTCCCAGTATTAAGCTTGTGAGCACCACTTGCTTCTCACAGCTCTCCCTTTTTAGTATCCCTCCCCCCGCCTTAGAGTTCCTCACCCTATCTTACCCCTTTCCCTCCCAGTTTCCGTATTCCCTTCCTCTTAGCTTATTCCTTCCCTTTTCACTTTTCCCTTCTCACTTATCAATGAGGTGGGAGAAGTTTCACCATAGATTGAATATGTCTAAAATTTTTCTCTTAAAGCCAATTCTGAAGGCAGTAAGATACCCACTATATTCATCCCCCTCCATTCTTTCTCTCAGATATAGTTTCTCTCAGATAGGTTTCCTATGCCTCTTCATGAGATGTACTACCCCCACTTTACCCTTTTTCTGGTATGATGTCCTTTCCACATCAGTTTCTAGAACAAGGTATAGATGTATTCTTTATACATCTTTATAGCCGAAATATAGTTCCCAAGATTAATCTTTAACTTTTTAGATTTCTCTTGAGTTCTATATTTGTAGATCAAACTTTTTGTTAAGTTCTGGCTTTTTCATCAGAAATAGATGAAATTCGCTTACTTCGTTGAATGTCCATCTTCTTCCCTGGAAAAAAGATGCTCATTCTCGTGGGTAAGTTATTTTTGGTTGCATACCAAGTTCCTTAGCCTTTCAGAATATTCCAGGCCCTTCGATCTTTTAATGTGGATGCTGCCAGATCCTGGGTGATCCTTATTGTGGCTCCTTGATACTTGAATTGGGTTTTTCTAGCTGCTTGCAATATTTTTTCCTTCGTCTGAGGGTTCTGGCATTTGGCCACTATATTCCTTGGTGTTTTGATTTTAGGATCCCTTTCAGTGTGTGATTGATGAATCTTTTCAATGTTTATTTTTTCCTCTGTTCCTATGACTTCTGGGCAGTTCTCTTTGATAATTTCCTGGAAAATAATGTCCAGGCTCTTTTTTTCATCATGTTTTTCTGGGAGTCCGATGATTCTCAGATTGTCTCTCCTGGATCTGTTTTCCAGGTCTGTTGTCTTCCCCAGAAGGTATTTCATTGCTTCTCTATTGGAACTGATTTGGTTCATCTCATTGCTGGAGATGGCCATGTCCATCAGAATTGATATCATATAATATTGTTGTTGAAGTATATAATGATCTCCTAGGCCTGCTCCTTTCACTCGGCATCAGTTCATGTAAGTCTCTCCAGGCCTTTCTGAAATCATCCTGTTGATCATTTCTTACCAAACAATAATATTCATATACCACAATTTATTCAGCCATTCTCCAATTGATGGGCATCTATTCAGTTTCCAGTTTCTGTCCACTATAAAGAGGGCTTGGCAGCTCTTTTTGCTACCAACAAGACCCAACAGCAAGAGAGAGAAATTCCTTTTAAAATAAGTATAAATAAAATACAATATTTGGTTGTCTCCCTGCCAAGAGAAAGCAAGGAAGAATATGAACACAATTACAAAACACTTTTCACACAAAGTTAAATCTAAATATTTGAAAGCATATCAAATGCTTATGAGTAAACCAAGCTAATATAATAAAGATAAAAATTTTACCTAAATTAATCTACTTATTCTGTGCCATACCAATTCAACTGTTAAGAAATTACTTTATAGAGATAGAAAAAATAATAACAAAGTTCATATGGAAGACAAAAGGTCGAGAATCTCAAGGGAATTAATGAAATAAAATGTAAAAATAAAATAAAATGTAGGCAAAGTTTGCCTACCTGTGCCAAACTTAAAACTATATTATAAAGTGGTGGTCATCAAAAACATTTAATACTAGCTTAGAAATGGTGTAATGGATCAATAAAATAGGTTAGATTCACAAGATACAAATGTCAATGAATATAGAAATCTAGTGTTTAATAAACTGGAAGTCTAGAAACTGGAATAAGTACTTACTATTTCACAAAAATTGCTGGGGGAACTGAAAAATCGTATAGCAGAAATTACTCATTGACCAACATCCAATACCCTAAGGTAAAAATGGGTTCATGATTTATATATTAAGGATGCTACTATAAACAAATTAAGAGAACAAGGGATATCCTACCTCTTGGCTCAGTGAACGAAGTAATTATGGCCAAAGAAGTAGAGAACATTATGAAATGCAAAATGTATAAATTTGAATATATTAAATCGAAGAGGTTTTGCATGAACAAAACTAATGCTGCCAAAATTAGAAAGGAAGCAGAAAGCTGGGGCGGGGGAGAGGGAGTAGGATGGGGAATTTTCTAGCCAATGTTTCTCATAAAGGACGCATTTCTAAAATATATGAAGAATTGACTCAAATTTATAAGAACACAAGCCATTCCCCAAATGATAAATGGTCAAAGAATTTGATTAGACAATTTTCAGATGAAAAATAAAGCCATTTCCAATCATATGAAAAAAATGTTCTAACTCATAGACAGTTAATTAGGGAAATACAAATTAAGACAACTCTGCAATATCATTTCACATCTCTCAGATCAGCTAAAATGACAGAAAAAGATAATGACAGTTGTTGGAGGGGATGTGGGAACTCAGGGATATTAATGCTTTGTTGGTAGAGTTGTAAAATGATCCAACCATTCTGCAAAACAATTTGGAACGATGCCCAAAGGGCTATCAAACTGTTTACTCTTTGATCCAGTAGTGTCTCTACTGGAACTATATCCCAAAAAGATCATAAAAAAAGAAAAGGACCCACATGTGCAAAACTGTTTGTAACAGTTCCTTTTGTAGTGGCAAACAAACAAACAAACAAACAAAACCAGGAAATTAAATGGATGTCCCTCAGTTGGAAAATGGCTGAATAAGTTATGGTATATGAATGTAATGAAATAGTTTTGTTCTGATTTTTTCTGATTTCAGAAAAACCTGGAAAGATCTACATGAAATAATGTTAAATGAAGTGAGCAGACCCATGGAAACATTGTACACAGTAACAAGAAGATTATGTGATGATAAATTGTGATAGACTTGGCTTTTTTCAACAGTGAGGGGTTTCCATGCAATTCCAATACTCTTGCAATGGAGAGTGCCATCTGCATCCAGAAAGACAACTATGGAGGCTGAATGTAGATTGAAGCAAAGTATTTTCATCTTTTTGTCATCTTTTGTTTGCTTGCTTCCCCTCCTCTTTCTCAGTTTGTTTGGTTTTTTTTCCCTTTTTGATATGATTTTTCTTGTGCAGAATGATGAATATGAAAATATGTATAGAAGAATTACACAAATCTATATCAGATTACTTGTTGTCTTGCAAAGGTGAAAGGGATAAAGAATAGGGAGAAAAATTTAAAACACAAGATTTTACAATGATATGTTGAAAACTATCTTTTCAGGTATATGGGAAAATAAAATACTATTAAAATAAAATAAAAAAAGAAAAGAAAAAAGGAGAATGAGGAAGTCCAAAACAAAATACTCTATCAGCAAACCAAACAAAAAAAAAAAAAAAAAAAAGGAAAAAGAAAGAATGGAGATAATTTGTGATACATTTAGAGAGGAATGATTTACAGATAAAAATATAGCTGAGAATCTGAGACTTTCAATAAAAGTGTACCACTGGAATATTATTGTTCGGTAAGAAATGACCAACAGGATGATTTCAGAAAGGCCTAGAGAGATTTACACTAACTCATGCTGAGTGAAATGAGCAGGACCAGGAGATCATTTTATACTTCAACAACAATACTATATGATGATCAATTCTGATGGACCTGGCCATCTTCAGCAATGAGATGAACCGAATCAGTTCTGATAGAGCAGTAATGAACTGAACCAGCTACATCCAGCAAAAGAACTCTGGGAGATGATTAAGAACCATTACATTGAATTCCCAATCTCTATATTTTTGCCTGCCTGCATTTTTTTTTATTTCCTTCACGGGCTAATTGTACAATATTTCAGAGTCCAATTCTTTTTGTACAGCAAAATAATAGTTTGGACACATATACTTATTTTGTATTTAATTTATATTTTAACATATTTAACATGTATTGGTCATCCTGCCATCTAGGTGAGAAGGGGGTGAGGGGAAGAAGGGGAAAAATTGTAACAAAAGGTTTGACAGTTGTCAATGCTGTAAAATTACCCATGCAGAAACGCATAAATAAAAAGCTGTTTTAAAAAAGTGTACCACTGGGGTTCATGATTTTTTTTATTCATTTCTCTCTTTCTCAGTTGTTGCTGGATAATTGATAGTAAGAACAACTAACTGATATAAGCATGTAAATCAAAAATTATTCAAGGAAAATCAAGCTTTATTCCCTAGAGTACAACTTATTGTTAAAATAGTGGTAGAAATTTGAGTACTAAGTATTCATCCAAGTACCGAGATGCAAGCAAATAACAAAACTAAGATATTTCACTCTATAACTATGACAGCATTAAATGAAGGCTCCAGTAAGAAATAAATTTGACTAGCAACAAATATCTAGAAGATGTGTGATACGTTTGATGTGTCCAAAGGCAAACACTAGCAACTCCTGCCTATATTGTAAAACACAAATATCAATAAGCTTTAAAGGAAGATAGGGTGAATATGAGTAATAGTCTATCAATAACAGACAATTTTCCCCATGTATACCCAAGAAGGGTCAAAAAAATCCTCCACAATGGTTAATTATTTAATGGAGAATTATTTCTCTGCATATACCTTTCTGCCAGAATCTACTCTGACCAAGATCTTGGTCTTATGAATAACCAAGAAATCTAGATACACCTCTTACCACCCTCAAGGAAACCAATAAAGAATGATTCAGTCCTATGCTGCTGGAATTTATGAGACTTAACCAGAAGGCTCAGTGGAATTAACATATAGCATTTCCAATATATTAATGCAATGCTACTAGAGAAAAAATTTTGTAATATTTAGGCAACAGCCACATTTGCCTATAATATTTGCTTAGGAGTTCCATAAGCTGTAAAAGTTTTAATGATTGAAAATATATCTGATTGGATATATTGGCCTCAAGAAGTCTACCTTTTAGCAGTGACCTCAGTTCACAAATTTTCCACTAGAAACATGCAATAACATTAGTTATTAGCTCATTAGTTTTCTCAAAAAAATGATAGGTTTTTGTTGTGGTTGTTATTAAGGAATCTTAGTATGTATAGAATCTATATGAGAGTGGACCAATGAAGGCAGCTAGGTATCATGGTAGATAGAGTGCTGAACTTGAAGTCAGAAGACCTGAATTTAAATTTGGCCTCTTATAAGTTGCATGACCTTCTATCAGTCATTTAATCCATTATTATCTCAGTTTCCTCACAGTGTTGCTGTAAGGATAAAATGAGTTTTTTTGTAAAATGCTTTTTAAAACTTAAAAATAAACTATATAAATGCTATCTATATAAGGTCATCCAAAGACTGGACAACTCTGTGCACAAAATAACCACAGATAATAATCAAAACTTCAAAAAGAATACATTGCAACCAATTTTCACATACTGTGAGTTAATCAAAATCCTCTGTGGAAAAAAAAAAAGGATCAATGGAACAGTTAATTAAGAAAAATACAAGAAGAGCTTCTGAGAGATTCCCATGGTTGATAATAGTCATATGATTCTAACTCATATGATGGGGTTGATATGGGTTTTGATACCCTTATAGAAGTCTACCAAATCTTTTCTCATGTCAAGGGAATATCTTTTTAGATAGGGTCAGGAGGTCTGAAACCATGAGTCTGATAGTGCCCATGTAGAAGGTGTCAGGCTCTTATTCAGGAAAAATAATGGTCAAACTAGTTACCAATTTAGCCAATGAATGCCCATTGTAAGAGTACATATAAGTGTATTATATATTCAATTCCAGAATATGCCATAATGTTATTATACATGATCTATGTGCTTGCTATTCATATTCATTTTTGCTGTTTATTATTTTATATAGTATATAGTACTACACATGTGCCTTTATAATACATCCATATACTAGTTTCCTCATGTGACCTATATATTTGGTTGCTATACACATATGTAACATTGGGTATTATATTATTCACATACACAAATATTACCTAATGGAATCCCAGTGTGAATGCTATGTATTAGATCAACACATTTCAAATATGTCTTATCAATGAAATTGTTATATTGTATTCTAATTTAGAGTGCTTAT
Organism: Antechinus flavipes; assembly: GCF_016432865.1. Lineage (NCBI taxonomy): Eukaryota > Metazoa > Chordata > Mammalia > Dasyuromorphia > Dasyuridae > Antechinus > Antechinus flavipes. Next base: position 142,911,178 of record NC_067400.1, read on the forward strand.
GATGGATGTCCACAGATGGCACTCATGAATTTTTAGGGAGCTACAAATGTTTTCTAGGGGAGGCAATATAGTGCCCTTTAAATTTATCTATCCTTCCACCTGACTCTTGGAACAAAAGGGCTTTGGCTCTTCAGAGAACAATGAAGCAGGAAGTTCCCAAGAGGAAGTGATGATGTGGCATTGTGATAGAAATGTCACAAACTAAAGGTGTCAATCAGAGTGAAATACTAAGTCAGCAAGGACATTGCTGTTTTCTCTTTGATGGGATCTACTCCTGGATCTAAACCTCCCTACTCCTAAAACTCTCTATTGTTTTTTTAACTAGACTTATTATTTCATCTGTATAGACAATCTTACTGATGAACTACTCTACCAATGCAGATTAGCACTTGTTCAACAGGTTATATTTTCAGGATGGCACTTGTTTTACAACCTACAGTAGTAGACTGCCTCACCATGGCAGTAAGAGGTCAAGTGACTTGCCCAGTTATACAGCTGACATGTGTCACACATCAGCCCTGAACTAAATCTTCCTGACTATTTCTACACACACCACCAATGTTTTCCAAAGTGAGCCTCATAGTCTAACCCTAAGGAATGTGTGATCAAAAAGGGTGCTGGCTTATGCTCAACACAATTATACCTATCCTTATCCTCAGGACTTATTCCACAATACACCTGCACGAGGTTATAAACTCCTTTCTTCTTTGCTTGATGTCAGCTTCTTAGGTCAGTTGTAATCTAATAGCTATCTGAGTATCCATAGAATCTTTCTTAAAGTGATATTAGGAAAATTATTTCTGCTGCTGTCATTATTCTTACTCCTTTCCCAAAATTAATATCATAGCTATCCCTACAAAGAATCTAGTTTCCCCTTTCATTCAATAAGCATATACTCATTAGAGTATGTTCACAAGGCACTTGTTAAAAGTAAAATCTACTAATGTATTTTGTCTAGACAAACTTTGGTCTTCATAGCAAAAAGGGTGATATGATAATTGTTCATTTACATTGAGCTGGTAGACTCTGAATTAATACAACAAAATAGTCCAGTAGAGAGAGTGAATTATTTAGAATGGAACTCTGGTTTTAGAAGAATAGATAGATAGATAGGTAGATAGATAGATAGTAGTAAGATACTCCTGGAAGGGTTGATTCTCCACTTCAGGATACTAACCACTGAGTAAGATTCCCAAATCTTGTGGGACACAATGTATCACAAAGGATACAGAAGCATAGATGGGTTTCAATGGGTCCCATATCTCATTACATTATCATTCCTTCCCAACTTATTATCTCTTTTTTTTGTTAATAACTTTTTTATTGATAGAACCCATGCCAGGGTAATTTTTTTTTACAACATTATCCCTTGCATTCACTTCTGTTCTGATTTTTCCCCTTCCTCCCTCCACCCCCTCCCCTAGATGGCAAGCAGTCCTTTACATGTTGAATAGGTTACAGTATATCCTAGAGACAATATATGTGTGCAGAACTGAACAGTTTTCTTGTTGCACAGGGAGAATTGAATTCAGTAGGTAGAAATAACCCGGGAAGAAAAACAAAAATGCAAGCAGTTTATATTCATTTCCCAGTGTTCTTTCTTTGGGTGTAGCTGCTTTTCCAACTTATTACCTCTTAAAACTTCCCTCTTATTGTAAAGAGCTTCATCATCATCACAAAACTTCTCTGTCCTTAACTCCTCATATTTAATGAACTTGCCAAAATTTGTTAACTTCTATTTCAGTGACAATCATCAATAAGTAATGTTTATTTCAATATAAAAAGTCACTAGTGTATATTGAGCCAAAAGCTTTTTCTTTGGACTTTTACAATAATCTATTATTTAGTCTTCATTCCTGAAACCTTTCCAAACTATTTCCACATAGATGTCAAAGTGATTTTTTTTTCCTAAAATGTATGTCTGATTATCTACTCAACAAATTTCATTAGTGCCTTATTAATTCTAGTACAGTAAATGCTATTTCACCTTGGTTTTATCCTTTTTTTAAATTTTCATTTTTCATATTCATTTTATAGCATCCCTAAGTTGCATTTATAAATATATGAAAACTGGAGGATCCTGAAATATGTTTTACTGATATATACATGATCACAAAAGTTCAGAAACAACTACACTATACCATGCTATCTCTTATTTCTCTATGGTATCATGGAAAATAAAGAATTGACTGTGGCTGTTGTAAGTATTAGAATGCTGAAGAATATCATCATATTATATTACATGACAATCAGTTATAACTTTACACAATGTGGAATTACCCTTATTATTGTCCTTTAGTGAATAAAATACATTGCAGATATTATATCTATCTGTATCTATTTTATATCTATATCTCTCTATCCTTCTAAAACCAGAGTTCCATTCTTAAAAATTCACCCTCTATGATAGATTATTTTTTGTAATAATTTAGAGCCTAACCAGGTCAAACTAATTGAACAATTATCATATCAAACTTTTTTTGCTATGAAGACCAAAGTCTTGTCTAGACATAAGGCAGTAATAGATTTTGCTTTTAGCAAGTGCCTTGTGCATATACTCATTAAACACTTATTGAATGAAAGGGGAATGAAGACAGCTTCACTTTCCTCAAAAGTTTAAAAAAAAGGAGGGAATGAAAGATAAGAGAGAGGTGAAGAGCGGCTTTCACTTTGTAATTACTAAGTGCCTTCTGGGTCTAAACCAGATGATCATATAATTAAATGAACATATGAAGACATCAATTTGGGTGTAATATTTAATATTTTAAATGTCACGTATACCACAATTTGGTGCATAGAGGAAAAGCGTACTGGATAAATCACAAAATACAATGTTGACATCCCACTCTCTAATAGTTGGCTCAAAGAGTTGTACAATAAATTTAAATTCCATCATTTACATATCATTTAGAATCTGAAAACAAAATATTTTATTTTTTGTTAGCATAGTACACATTTATTTATGGAATGCTTTATAGTTTACAAAATGCTTTCCTCACAGTAATCCAAGGAAGTAGAAAAGAGATGGTTTTACTTCCATCATACACATAAAAAACTGGAGCCCAGAGAGAAAAAACAACTTTCCCAATTTCCCAGTTAGTTATTACGTTAAAGACCCAGGACACAAATTCATGTTTCTTGACTCTGAAATCTGGGTTGTTGTCCATTACACCACACTGACTCATAATTTATTGAAATGTGCAAAGTCACATGCTGAACATTGGGTAATAATGCCATCTGAAAAATATATAGTACTTATAATTATTTTGTAAAATAATTATAACAAAATAATAGGGAATAGGTGTTATGGTCTTCATTTGACAGATAAAGCAATGCAGACTTAAACAAGCTAAGTTATTTACCTGTTGGTATTCATCTTTCTTTTTTATTATCTTAAATTATTATTTTATTTTCCCCAGTTACATGTAAATAAATTGTTGTTATACATTCATTTTTACATTTTCCATATGAATCATGTTGGCAGAAAAAAAATCAAAACAAAAAGGAAAAACCATGAGGAAAAAAGGATGAAAATCATATGTACTGATTCAGTCTTCATAGTTTTCTTTCTGGATGCAGATGGCATTGTCTATCCAAACAAAGTTTATTGGGATTGCCTTAGATCATTTAACCACTGAAAAGAACCAAATCTATCATAGTTGATCATTGCATAATCTTACTGTTACTGTGTACAATGTTTTTCTAGTTCTGTTTGCTTCACTCTAAATTTTTCCAGGCCTTTTCAAAATCAGTCTGTTCATCATCTTTTACAAAATAATAATATTCAATTACTTTCATATAACATAATTTATTCATCCATTCCCCATTTGATATGCATCTGCTCATTTTCCAATTCCTTACCAACATGAAAAGAGCTGGTACAAATATTTTTTTTTTTTGTACATGTGGGTCCTTTTCCCTATTTTATTCTTTCTTTGGAATACAGCTGCAGTAATAGATCTTGATTAAAGGGAATGCATAGTTTTAAAGCCCTTTGGGTTTTTCATAACAGTTAAATCAGCTCACAACTCTACCAACAATGCATGTATTCCAATTTTCCCACATCCCCTTCAACCTTCATCATTATTTTTCCTGTCATTTTAGCAAATCTAACATGAAGTAGTAACTCAGAGTTTTTTCTAATTCAATTTCTTTAATCAATAGTAATTTAGAGCATTTTTAATGACTAGAAATGGTTTTTAATTTATCTGAAAAATATCTGTTCATATCCTTTGACCACTTATCAATTGGTGAATGGCTTGTATTCTTAGAAATTGAATAAATATATTTTAGAAATGAGGCTTTTGTCAGAAACACTGGCCGTAAAATTCTTCTCCCAACTTTTTGCTTTACACAGTCTTCTTTCATGAAGAGTAGTAATGATATCAAAAGACGACATCTTTACTTGCAAATAAATGAGATTTATGTGAGGCAGGGATGTGCAGACTCATCAGCCCTACTCACTTCTCCAGACTCTTTGGAGAGCACTCACAAGACACAGATCAGGACAAATGGCAATGTTCTCAATGCACTGGAAGACCTTCGCTATTTTAAGTTAAGATCTTTCCTGGATCTCAGTTCAAACAAAATATTTTAAATCGATATTTATAGAAAAAGTTATATCAACATTACATGACATTTTTCAAATACCTGTGTTATTTTATTAGCTCCTACTAAGCAAAATAACTGTTTAGTCTCTCACTGGTAGTAGTCTCTCACTGGTTAACATTTCAGGTGAAAGTTGCCACTTAAAATGTGTCGAGTCTAAAATATAGAGGCAGGAAAACAGCATGTTTTAAAATTTTACTTGATCCTGTGCTTTTTTCTTAAAATAATTACCCAAATATAGAAAAACAATAACATATGCATAAAATCTATATAGTATTTTATCCCGTGCATTATTTGATTTTTACATCAACCTTCTGAAGTAGGACAATATTATCATCTTTCATAAAGATAATACTGAGACTCAATGGATTAAGTAACTTGCCCAGGTCACAAAGCTAGTAAATGGCATAGCTGAGGAATGGACTGTGTCCTAACTCCTACTCTACACACAGGAAAACATGATATTTTCAGCAGAAGAAAAAAAAAAAGAGTTCCTGAAAAGAGCACTGAAGTAAAAAATCATAACCTTTTCAGGCTTCCTCACATCACTCTGTAAGCCTCACTATCCCGAGGTTTATTTTTCCCTCAGGTGTAAGTAGAAGTAGCAACTGAGTTTAATTTGTATTTTTCAAATACATATTCTGTTAGGATTCTGATCTAAAGTAAAGCAGAACGGTCATTTGACTTTCCACTTGCTCTACCAATATTACTCAATTCCCTATAGCAAAATCATGGCTTAGGAAACCAGAAAGGGAAAAACTTCATTTTATTAGGGAGTAAATGTTTTGTGAGTTGTGTGACTAAACCACATCATGGTGGATTCTATTTGCATTGTAGAATTCATACTAATTTTCTTGTATAATCAAACAACAAAACACCCTTTAGCAAATAAAGCATCTTCCTTGTTAGAGCACGAGTAGAAGAAAATGAAGGATAAAAGCTTTCTTTAAAATATTCAGGAAGAAATGGTAATTTTAACATCAGCATTCAGTTTCCCTAATGGCAACATCCTCCTCATCATCATTTAAATTATTGTTAACATGGCTATTCTCATGTACACTGTATACAATCTAAAAGATGATTCTTATTTAGGGGAGATATACATTTTCACTAAAATAGCTGCAAAGTTTCATCTCAGCTCCATTCACTTTTAAAATTCTTTGGGGTAGAAGAAGGGAAACGATACAAATTTACTTTTTATTTAACATGGTGTTTTGCTTGGTTATTTTTTTTTCTTTTTTTCCCAAAAGAAGTAAGAAGAGAAAATAGTGTTTTGTTTTGCTTAAATGAGGACAAAGACAAATGAAACATATCATAAGATAGCATGACAAGATTCTTCATTCTTAAAGATAGGTAATGCATTCCAAAAGGACAACTGTGACAAACTTTTCTCAATCTCCTTGAATAATTGGAAGAAATATGAGCAGCTAAAATTGTAATGGTTTGGAATTTTACAGCAGTCAGTTATACTAAAGAGAGCCACTGAGTTAATAGTTATACTAACCTTTTCAGAAGAATTCATCTGTTTACAGATGCTACTCAGAAGGAAATAGATCAACCTCCCCCCATAAGATGTGCATAATGTATTGGTTTCATGAGTCCCACCTCTTAAATTTATTACCCATGTTTACATATTACCTATGGTACAGAATTGTCCACCATCATACCCCTTTGTCAGCTGAAAAATGCTTAAAATGGTAAACATCACTTCTTCAAAATTCAAGTAACATTAACCACAGTGGTAATAATAATCTATAAACATTTATTCTGGTTATTATTGTTGAGACTACAATATTCAGGCAACCCCAGTTCACACAAGGTAATTTAGTACTCTAGGATCTCTCTGGGTTTTTTGATATATCCCAAAGTGTCTCCACAGAAAAACTGATTTAGCTCAAATATTCCTGAAATTCTCGATGACCTAGACTTCCAGTATATGTTTCAGGACAATTATTAGCACAAAATATCACCAGAGTAAAAGTTCATAAAAATAATACTAGTAGGCTAGGATAACAATTCTACAAATTTCTTTTCCTTAGCCAGAAACTATGTATTTATAGACTAGCTATTCTCAGTATAAGTTCTATAGACCACTGGGGGGCGGGGGGATTCTCTGAAATAATTTCAAGAGAGTTATGAGGTCAAAACTGTTTTCATAATAATACTAAGATGTTATTTGACTGTTAAAATCCTCTTTCTCTTTTGGGCTACATTTCTTTTATATATTTCAACTAAAACAACATATTGCAACAGATTTGAAGGAAAAAACAGATATGTCAAGCCTGCTGTCTCTCTATTAAGCCAAAAATTTGCAATATATATACATACATATGTATATGTATAAGCACTATCCCCCTGAAGTCAGGAGGACCTAAGTTCAAATCCAGCCTCAGTCACTTAACACTTCCTGGCTGTGTCACCCTGGGCAAGTCACTTAACCCCAATTGCCTCAGCAGAAAGGAAGAAAAAGAAGAAGAGGAGGGAGAAATAAGATAATTTCCTCCATAAACAACACAAATCTATTGCTATTACTCCCTTATTAGTGGTAGAAAAGAGAAAAACAGTCAGAGGATATGCATGGACAGGATGTATACATGGGCACAATGTGTCACTAAAGGATACAATGTTGCTGTGGCCACATATGGAAGGGTATAAGATTAGGATATTTCAAGATTAATTGGTCTTCTAGTAATGTCATCGAATGGCTTCCAGTTAGCCTAAATCTTACTGCTTTCATTTGGCATGTAGTCTTGGTTGGACAATAATCTGATGATCTCGTGGTCAACACTACACTTGCTCTATTGACCATATGGATGTTGTATAGTTTCTCTCCAGAATCTAATCAAAAGTAATATGTTTTCCACAATAGGAACAATAGGTAAATATGTTTTCCACAACAGGAAAAATGGGTACAATCATATTTTTTGGTTTCTTAGTGTTAAGAGATTTAAATTTCACTTGTTTTAAGGGGGCAGACCCTTCACATATACAGTGTCAGGCTGAAGGAAAAAAAAAAAAGCCTTCCTTGCTCCATCACCAGCATCTTTTTTCACAAGGAATAAAAAAGAAAGAAAAAAAAAAAGTAGCTCAGCAAGACTAACCAGCATATCACTCAAGCATGACTGTATGTGCAGTGTTCCACACCTATAGTTCTGCAAAGAAAGAAGATACATTTCTATTTCACCCTGCAGCAATTCCTATAAGTTTTTCTATGCTTCTCTGAGTTCCTCATATTTATAGGATCACAGGTGGGATATGGACATAGAGTCAAAAGACTCTATCCTTCTGCCTTCATCCTTTCATATAGAACAGCAATATTTCATTGCATTCATGTATCAGGTTGTGGTTAGCCATTCCCCAGTTGATAGGAATCTGCTTTGTTTCAAGTCCTTAGCAATGATATAATTTTTTTCAGGGCTGCTTTGAATGTTTTGGTGCATATGGGACTTTTCTTTCTTTCTTTGACCTCCTTGGAATTTATACCCAGCAGTGATATCTCTCGGTCAAACAGTATGTGGTTCGTGCTTCAGCATAATTAGAAATTGCTTTCCTGAATGTTAGGGCTGAATCACAACTCCATACTTTATTGCTCTGCTTTGCTTTCTGCAACTCCTCAGAAATGACTAATTCTATATTTTACCTTCTTTGCCATTTTGGGGTGGGGTTATGAAGAGAAATCTCAGAGGTGTTTTTTTTTTCCTATTTTTCTCTCTTACTATTGGAGATATGGGGAAATATTTCATATGGTGATTAATACTTTGTAATTTTTTTTAGAATTCTATTGATATCATTTGAGTCCTGATCATCTTTATCTTATATATTGTTTTGATTTCTTATGTATGTCAGATATCAGACCATCCTTATTAAAGATTTTTGAAAAAAAATTTTCTCTTTATAGTTTCCTTTCCAATACTTCATATATTTAATTTATGAAAAGCTTTTCAATTTCATGCAACCAAACATTTTTTCTTTTGTGATCATGTCTATTGTTTACTTGAGAACTTTCTCCCTAGTCAAAACCATGAAAAGTACTCACTCGATATGTGATTCTTTTCTAACTACTAATGTTGATCTTTACTATTCAAGTTCTATATTTTTTAGCTTAGTATAATATAATGGGATACGATGTTATAAACAATTTTTTGCCAAACTATTTCCAATATTGCTGGCAGCTCTTTTCAAATGGGTATTTTTTCCCAAGAAACTTTAAATTATTGAGTTTATTGAGCACTGTACTATTGAATTCAGAAGTTTTGTTTGTGATTTCTACTTATCTAACCCATTTCACAGAACAATTTTTTATTGTTAACAAACTTCCACACATATTAAATATAATGCCTCTTCCTGAAAATTATTTTCTTTGTGTTTTATATTTAATTTTCCACAAATATAGAGAAGTTTCCCAAAAAAATGAAGAAAGAAAAGACTTACATTTTGGTCTTTAAACCTCAGCATGTAGAACAGTACATGGATCATTGTAACTACCTAAAAACAATTTGTGGAATTGAACAAACAACTAGGACCAAGTTTTTTACTCAACATTCCTATATTTTCCCACTGCATCCAACTTTTATTACATCAAATTATGTGAAAGTAGAAGCACAATTTAAATATAAAAATGGAACTATGGAGTAATTTAACCCACATAAAAATTTAAGGATACTGCAAAGTATTATTTTTAAAGAAAAATAATGTATCTCATATAACCACTAATATTTTTTTCTTCTCAATTTAGAGTTCATTGGCTTAAAAGCTTCCCTAAAGTCTTAGAGAGTCTAATTTGGCTACACATTAAACTTTCATATATCTTATAAGAACTTTCACAGTTTAACTCTTTTGTTGATGGTTCATAGGACAGAAAAATGTACAATAAAAAAACACAGTTTCAATGTGATTTCACATCAGTGTCAAACTAGTTTTCAGCTAGATTTTTGGAATTAATGGTCACAGAATAAGTGAGGCTGTGAAATGTTTTATGAGGAGTTTCAAAATCACTACTGTACTGCACTATTACTGTTAATATTTTACAAATTACTACTATAACAAAGTGTTGCCATTCTTGCACCCAAAAGGCCTTTTGGGCAAGTGCTCAATTTCCACATACTAAGGACAGTTCTGTTTATAATCAAATTATTATATGGGGCTGAGAGGTTTCGATTTTAAATGCTCACCCCAATGAGGCATATCTGGCAACACATCCTTACCTCTCTATCCAATACAACTTTTATTCATTTCTTTCCATAAGTTAATAATAGGAACTCCACTTGATCTGATAGAAGTTTTCTTCACTTTTTCTTAAAACTGAGTAAACACAATAAAATATAAAGGCTGTGTGTCTGTGAACTTTTCTGCTTGCTATCCACAGGCACACTGGTAAGTATTTAACAACTACCTCCCAGAGGGAAAAAATTCTTGCAAAACATGTTTTTATGTTTCTTATTCTTGTTCTTCAGTTTTGACCCTGTTTGAGATTTTCTTGGCAAAAGATACTGGAATAATTTGTCATTATTTTTCAATTAATTATTTTCAATTCATATTGCTTTCTATCTTGGGAGAGAAAAATGAGGACAAAAGGGGAACAACTATGGAAGAAAAAATACAGAAAAAAGAAATAAACATAGTATGTATTGATTTACGTTCAATCTACATAGTTCTTTTCCTTGATTCAGTTGGCATTTTATATCCAAAGTCTATTGGGATTGCCTTGAATCACTGAACTGCTGAAAAGAACCAAGTATTTCATAGTTGATCATCACACATTCTATTTTTCTCCTTTTTAAAAAAATATTCATTTCTAATATAATTGCTTCATGAATCATATTTGGAAAGAAAAATCAGAGAAAAGGGGAAAAACCATGGGAGAGATAAAAAAAAAACAGACAAAAGAAGTGAACATAACATGTGTTGATAAACATTTAATCCTCCCATTTTCTGTCCAAAGTAGCTTTGGATCCTTGAACTACTATGAAGAATCAAGTCTTTTATAATTGATCATCATATATTCTTGCTGTTATTGTGTACATTGTATTTCTGATTTTGCTTGTTTTGCTCAACATCAATCAGTTCATGCAAATCCGCTTGTTAATAATTTTTATAGAACAATAATATTATATTACTTTCATATGACACAATTTGTTCAGTCATTCCCCAATTGTTGGGCATCTACTCATTTTCAAATTCTTTGCTATCAAAAACAAACAAGAGCTGTTACAAACATTTTTGCACATATGGGTCTTTTTTCCCTCCTTTATGAGGTCTTTGGGATGCAACCCACTAGTGGCACTGCTGGCTCAAAAGTTATGCACAGTTTTATAGCCAAATTGCTCTCCAGAATGTTTGGTCAGTTCACAATGCCACCAACAATGCATTACTGTCCCAGTTTTCCCCCATCCCCTCCAATATTTATAATGATATTTTCCTGTCATTTTAGCCAATCAAAGAGTTATGAGGTGGTACCTCTCTAATCAAGAGTGATTTTGAGCATTTTATTCACATGACTAAAGGTGGCTTTAATTTTGTCATCTGAAAATTGATCATATCATTTGTCCATTTATGAATTGGGAAATGATTTGTATTCTTATAAATTTGACCCAGTTCTTTATATATTTTAGAAATGAGAACTTTATTAGAAACACTGGCTGTAAATTTTTTCCCAGCTTTGTATCTTCCTTTTAATCTTGTTTCTTTTGGTTTTCTTTATGCAAAACCTTTTCAACTTAATGTAATGAAAGTTGTACATTTTGCCTTTCATAATGTTCTTTAATTCTTCTTTGGTCATAAATTTCTCCCTTCTCCAAAGATCTGATAGGTAAATTTTCCCTTGCTCTCCTAATTTCCCTATGGTGAAATTATGCCCAGATCATGCAGCCATTTTGACCTTATTTTGTTATGGAGTGTGAGAAGTAGTTCTATACTGAGTTTCTTCCATATTATTTTGCAGTTTTCCTAGAAATTTTTGCCAAATAGTGAGTTCTTATCTCAGAAATGCAGTTTGGATATTTAACAAATATTGTATTTTGTTTATCTAATTTATTCCACTGATCCAATCCTCTATTTCTTAGACAATATCAAACGGTTTTGATGACTACTGCTTTATATTATACTTTTAGGTTTGGTACTGCTAAGCCATAGTCCTTTGTATTTTCTTTCATTAATTCATTTGATATTACTGAACTTTTGTTCTTCCAAATGACTTTTGTTATTATTTTTTCTAGTTTCATAAAATAGCTTTTGGCAGTTTGATTGGTATGGTATTAAGCATGTAGACCAATTTAGACAGATTTGTCACTTTTATTATATTAGTTTAGCCTACTCATGAGCAAATGATATTTTTTCAATTGTTCATATATAATGTTGTGTGAGAAGTATTTTACAATTATGTTCATATAGTTCCTGGATTTTTTTGGCAGGTAGACACCCAAATATTTTATTTTGTCTATAGTTATTTTAAATGGAATTTCTCTTTCCTTCTCTTGCTGATTGGCTTTGTCAATAATATATAGAAGTCTTATGATTTGTGAAATGTATTTTATATCCTAAAACTTTGCTAAAATTTCTTAATTTTTCAAATGAAAAGGTTTTCTACTGATATTCTAGTATTCTCTAAGTATATCATCATAACATCTACAAAGAGTGATAGTTTTAATTCTTCATTGCCTATTCTAATTCCTTTAATTTCTTTTTCTTTTCTTATTGCTAAAGCCAGCATTTCTAGTACAATGTTGAATAACAATGGTGACAATGGGTATCCTTGTTCCACTTCTGATCTTTTTGGGAATGCATCCAGTTTGCTTTTCCATTACAAATAATGCATGCTGTTGGTTTTGGATTCATACTATTTATTATTTTAAGGAATGCTCCCTTTATTCCTATGCTCTCTAATGTTTTTCATAAGAATGGGTGCTATTTTTGTCAAAAGGTTTTTTTTTCCTGCATCTATTGAAATTATCATATGATTTCTGTTGCTTTTGTTATTGATGTGGTTGATTATGATGATAGTTTTCCTGATAATTAACCAGCATGCATTCCTTGTATAAATTCCACTTGGTCCTAGTGGTAGTGTATTATCCTGATGAAAACTTGCTGTAATCTTTTTGCTAATATTTCATTTACAATTTTTGCATCAGTATTTATTAGATAGATTGGTCTATAATTTTCTTTCTCTGTTTTGGCTCTTCCTGGTTTATATATCAGTACCATATTTGTGTCATAGTAGGAATTTGGGAAGACTACAACTTTACTTATTTTTACAAGTAGATTACATGATATTGGAATTAATTGTTTTTTAAATTGATTGGTTCAATTCACTTGTAAATCCATCTGGCTGGATTTTTTCTTACAAAGTTCAATAATGGTTTGTTCAATTTCTTTTTCTAAAATAGGACTAGTTAAGTAATTTATTTCTTTTTCCGTTAATCTGGACAACGTATACTTTTGTAAATCCAATTTGGTTATATTATCAGATTTGCTGTCTGGGCAAAATAGCTCCTAATTATTGCTTTAATTTCTTTTTCGTTGCTGATGAGTTCATCCTTTTCATTTTAGATGCTGGTGTCTTAGGTTTTTTTTTTCCCTTTCTTTTCCCAAATGTTTAACTATTTTGTTGTTTTCTTCATAAAGCCAACTCTTACTTTTATTAATTAATTCAATAGTTTTCTTAGTTGCTATTTAATTAACCTCTCCTTTGAGTTTCAGAATTTCTAATTTGATGTTTAATTAGAGTTTTTTAATTAATTCCTTTTCTAGCTTTTTAAGTTGCATGCCCAATTCATTGATCTCCTTTATATCTATGTTATTCGTGTAGCTATTTAGATAGAGATATAAAAATTTCCCTAAAAACTGTTTTGACTGCATCTCATAGGTTCTGGTATGTTGTTTTATTATTGTCATTCTCTTGGATAGAATTATGTATTGTTTCTGTGATTTGTTGTTTAATCCATTCTCTTTTTAGAATTAGATTATTTAATTTCCAATTTGTTTTTTTTAACCTAGCTTTCCCTTTTTAGGGATAAATTTCTATTCTCAGCTGTATCATTAATTATTCCTTCTTTAAGCCAAAACTGATGAGATCAAGCTTCAAATAATCCCCTTCCTTTCTTTTCCTTAATTGTTACAGGTGTCTTGTGCCTCTTTATGCAGCCTAATTTGTCCCATTATGCCTCCCATTTTCCCTTCTCCAAATACAGTTAGTTTCCAACCTTTAATGCCTTTTTCTTTGATAGCATCACATCAGAGTCCATTTACAACCATAGCCTCTGTCCATGTGATACCTCCCTCTGTCTGTCCCAGGAATAGATATACTTCTCAAGAGTTATAGATATCGTTTTCCCATCTAGGAATGTAAACAGTTTAACCTTTAAACAATATATATTTCCCATGTTTACCTTTCTTTGCCTCTCTTGAGTTCTGTGTTTGTAGATTAAATTTTCTGTTTAGTTCTGGTTTTCTTTGATAGAAATATTTGAAAGTACATAAGAGACTGGGTAGCAGATTGGGACACTTTGGTCTAGAATGTTATAGGCATGGTGTGCAGGGTAATTAGAAAATAGATTGACATGTCTCTTCTAGAGTAATGGAAGAGTTGATTTAATCATAAATCATGCTTCAAAAGAACTTGTATGTACTTCACGGAAGAACCTTCACCTCCCCTGAAAGATGATATTCAATCTCACTGGGTAGTTAATTCTTGGTTATGAGCCCAGATCCTTTACCTTCCAGAATATGGTATTCTAGGCCCTCTGATTCCTTTTTTGTAGAAGCTGCCAGATCCTGGATAATCCTGACTGTTGCTCCTTGATATTTGAATTGCTTTAGTCTACAGCTTGTAGTAATTTTTCTTTGAGATTGTAGTTCTGGAGTTGTGAAACAATGTTCTTTGGGGTTTATCTTGTGGGATCTCTTTCTAGAGGAATTTGACATATTTTTTTCAATGATTTTTTCCTTCTGTTTCTAGACTATCAGAGAGTTCTTCTTGATGGTCTCTTGAAGAATGCTCTCTGGGATCGTTATTTGGTCAAGGCTTTCAGGTAGACCAATAATTTTTAAATTGTCTCTTCTGAATCTATTTTCCAGGTTGCCTATTTTTCCAATGAGGCATTTTACTTTTTCTTCCATTTTTTCATTCTTAATTTGACTGATTCTTGATGTCTCAGAGAGTCATTTGTTTTTCATTTGCCCCATTTTACTTATTAATGTGTGATTTTCTTCAGTTACCTTTTATATTACATTTTTCTATTTTGCAGTGTGACTAAAGAAGATATTTTCTTCACAGTGGATTTTTTTTTTTTTTGCATTTGGTCAATGGCATTTTTAAAGTATTGTCTTTCTTTTCCAAGCTGTTGACTCTCTCTTGTATACCTCTCCTTTCGTTTCTCATTTTGTCTTCTACCTCTCTTATTTGTCTTTTAAAATATTTTATGAGAACTTCCAAGAAATGCTGTTGAGCTTGAGACCAATTCATATCATGTTTGAGATTTCCTCTATGGTCAAGTTTCTTTTCTGTTTCTTGCCCATTGTCTTTCCTTTTTCTTTTCTTCTGGTATTTCCTCTCTCTTTTTTTTTTTTTTTTTTTTTTTTTTTTTACTTTTAAGGTAGAGCTCTGCTTCTGGCATATAGGGTGTGCTGTGCCAAACTTCCTGGACAGCTCTGAGCCTTGGCTTTGACCCAGGGATCACTTGTGTTTGTAGGGACTAGCTTTATCTGCTCTTTCCAGGAAACAACCTGGTTTCCCAGAATGTGCCTTCTGAGCTGGTACCAGGGACTGCCGTCCTGGTTTGCTCAGCTACTGAGCCAAAACTGAGGGTCTCAGTTATTGATCTGCTATAATTAAAACCCTCTCACTGTCTTTCCCAGAGTTATCTGAGCTGAGCTGAACACAACTTGACCTTTCTTGAAGTTTTTCCAATTTAACTTGAGGAGGAGAATGATTTCATTTTCAGATGCTGTTCAAAGTTTTGCTTTCATGTGGTTTTCGAGGGAAACTGGGAGAGTTCCAGCAGCATCCTGGATTTGCTCCTTAATCTTGGTTACACCTCCAGAAGTCTCTCAGCTCCCACAATTTGCCATTTCTTTTTCCATTTCATTTTATATATGAGGAACTGAGGCAAATAGAGTTATGCAAATTGTCCAGTTCATGCAGGTAATAAGTATCTGAGACTGGATATGAACTCAGGAAAAGCAATCATCCTAACTCTAGGCCAGGTGTATTCTATCCATTGTATTCCCCAGTTGCCCACCTTTTTGTTTATTCTGTATTATTAATATTTTATTCATCATTTTCTTAAGTCTAGGCAATCAATAAAATGATAAATCAAGCCATAATTTATAGCACTTGCCAGTTTCTAAAGTGTACTAAAACTGAAAATTTAACAGTTGGTAATCACGAGCTTTATGAACTATCTTCTGCATAAATTGTTGCCATTCTTGAGAAAGCTATTTAAATTTTGTATTTCCTTAATGACATCCTTTACTAGGTTTCTTCTCTATAACCTGTTATTATTACATATTGAATCCTGCTCTAGTACATCATGAATCTTTCCATTTTCTCTTCAATGATACTCATTTTTTTTTTTTTTTGGAAACTATAGTGTTCCATGATACAGTCATACAACTTTGGTGTATTATTAACATTTAAATGTAATACATTATCTGGAACTATTATTTCAATTCCAATTAACAAGAAGTCATATTTCCCAATTCCAATGAACAATAAATAATGGCTACTTGTTTCCTCAGGGCTCTAGGAGGATTTGGGGGGTTGACTTTCAGTGATATTACTCACAGGCCAGTTGCCTCAATGTTCTTCCAGTTGAGAATCATTTAGTCATTCAAATACATAAGTAGTTAAAGAAAGGCATATGTGTTAAGGTTGTGGGTTAATTTTTTTAAAAGCTCCTCTTGATCTTTGATATCTCCTTCCAAAAGTATGTATGAATTCCAGAAAGAACTGTACTCAACCTTACAAAGCACATGTGGCAAAGGCATAACTCATAGTTCTTGGTTTCTAAAGTCCTTTTCTCCTCTTTTGGAGGTGCTCAAGAAATTCCATTTAGGAATATTGTAGCTTCTTTACTGTGCTCCTTGCAGAGATCTGAATCTGACTTTCTGAACCACATCCAATCACCACTCTTCTTGAGGATAAGACAAATAAGGTATAAATCCTGTCAATCCTTTCAAGCTTCCAAGGTTCTTCTCTGACAAAGCTATGGGGTCTTCACTGAAGAAGATTTCTCCCCCTCTTCCAGGTTGTTTCTCCTCAAGGTTTTAATCAAAATATCAAGGTCACTCAGTATTCTCAAATAACCCTCATTTTAACTGGCTTGAAAGGTTATAGATGGACAAGTTTCTTCAGCCAATATGAATAAATCCTTTACAATGTCACACTAGTTCCAAGTTGCATTGAGATTAAAAGTAAATCCTGATTTAGACTGACTGATATTTATTCCCACCTTGTGGAGGAATTGGGATATCTTATTCTTTCATGTAGGATAGGGTGACCTGATTTATTTATTTGCTTACCCAAAGTTGTAAGTTTAAAAAAAATCCAAAGTTTTCCAAAGCAATTCAGCGCAGATTCCACATATTTAATTTTTGACTTAAGTCATAGTCCATTTCAGTGTGTGCTTAGGCCATTTGGATAGATGGGTAAACTGACAGATAAACTGACATAAATCTGTATATGTGTGCTGTGTGTATATAAATATCTATGTATATAGGCATATGTATGAATATATGGATATAGCTATACTAATAAATGAGCTCTATAATGTCAACTAACTACATATCATAATCTCTAAAATAAACATTCCTCATTTCCTATAATCAACAATTATGTCAAACTTTTTAAATGGTTATCATTTTGCCAAGGAGGCTCTACATTGTTCGCTGCCTTGAAGAAACTCACAATAGCAATTGCAATTAATAACATTTATAGGACCTCACAAACTGTAGAATATCCCTCTTCAATTTGCACTTTGACAGATCTCTTCCCTAACAGTGGCCAAAAGGCCTTTAACAATCATACAACTCTTTTTTGTTGTTAGTTCACACCTGATATTTATGATCAGAGGATAATAATACTGTATTTTGTTAAGAAGCTTGGAAAAGCTTGTTGTGGTTGTAATTGTTTTGTATTTTCTACCATAACACAATCCTAGAAATATGAGCTGGTACTTAACCTCAGGATCTAAAACAAATAAAATTGAATCTATTGAAAACCAGAAAATTATCCCAGAACATATTATTTATCTTCTGCTTTCCTTAACGTTCCACTTAGTTTGGATTTTCTATGAATGAAGGAAACTATACATGAGCTACCAGGTCAATCCAAAATCAAGGTTATTTGACACATTTGAAAAGACATGCCACTGGTTTAAGAATTAAAAAGAAAATATGAACATAAGGAACAAAAGAACAAAAGGTAAGAACAAAACCATTATTCTTTTAAACAGTTTTTTCATCAAACAATCTTTGCCTTTTGATAAGGCTTTCAAAAGAATTATATATTTCTAAGGTAGATGAGAGACACCTTGTTGGAAGAGAGCTTCCAAAGAGCAGTTTTTCTCTAAAACTCAAAAGATTCTATAGTTAACAAATAATAAACACAGTAGTATTCTATCTTCTCTACATTTTATATTCAACTAAATGATGGTAAAAATTGGCGTACTATAAAATGTCATCTGTGAATGTTGACTGTTCTCTCTTTGAAGGTGCCTTTGATATATGTAGATAATTTCCATAAAAAATCATAGAGAGGAAAAATAAAGTATAAGGGTCTGTATTTGTCAATGTTGTCTTGGTTGACTTTTTCAAATATTACTCAAAATTTGAGATTGTTTTTCCTATGCATTTGATATCTTTTTATCTTTCTGATACTTATAGACCAAAAATTTCCTTTACATTTATCTGTTCTAATTCATTTTGCAATGTGACTAAGAATAAAATACATTTTTAGTATTATTTAGTAATTTTTAGTAATATTTAGTAATTTGATGCTAATAGAATATAATGATTATTGTATGTTTATTTGGCTTGTTGTTGTTGTTATTTCAGTCATTTTATTCCCTAGATAATGGGACTATGACTTATACCCAGTGATTGCTTATTTTTTGTTAAATCAAATTGAATCAAATTACTTGCTTTATAGTTACTAAGATATAATTTATGCATATGGGCATGAAAGAAAAGGGGTGCTTTTTAGCATTTTTTCTATTTCCCTTAAATATGTCTGTAGTTTAGGGGAATAATCATAAATTAAAGAGCAATGATATATATGCCCCATGATCTATGTACTGTGTTGGACAGAAAAGAGTCAGTGTAGAAATCTCACAGAGGAGATATCCTTAGCTTTCACCTTTCACCAAACTTTTTGTTGTTTTATTCAAAACATCAAAAAAATAAATAAAATGAGAATTTCCATATACTAATAAAATAAAAAAGAGAATTTCAAATGAAGTTAAGAACCCCTGTTATGTAAACTTTATTTTTAAAACTATATAATGAATTCAACATATAGTTTTCAAAACTTTCCTTCTTAAATGTGATTCTTTTTTTTACTTTCCTTCTGTTTTATTTATTCTTAAGAAAAATTCTTCAATGGCTCTGTGTGTGTCTGTGTCCTCTCCACTTTAGTTCCCTCTCCTTTCAGAAAATTAAAACAAAAACCTTGCACAAATAGGCATAGTCAAGAAAAATAAGTTGCCATTTCACTTTCTTCAAAAATATATATCTTATAATACATTGTGAATCCATCAACTCTCTGTCAGGAGGTAAGCTACATACTTTGTTGGTCTTTTGGAATCATGATTAGTAACTGTATTGATAAAATTTTAAACAATATTATTGCCATTATATAAATAGCTATCCTAGTGCTATTCACTTTATTCTTCATCAATTCATACAAGTCTTCCCAAGTTTCTTTAAAATTACCACTTTTTTCATTCCTTATAGAATAATAATATTCTAATATATCATATAATTCATTCAGCCATTTTCAAACAAATGAATCCTTTATTATTTCTCAGCCTTTGTAATAACAACAAAAAAACTTCAATAAATATTTTTAATATATGAGTCCTGTCTATTTTTCTTGGAACTCTTTGGGATATATATTGAAGATATGTCACTAAGTTAAAGAGTATACACAAATCATTGAACTTGGGGGTATAATTTCAAAATCCTTTCAAGAAAAGCTGGAACATTTCACAACTCTAGTAGTATAGCAGGATGCCTTTCTTCTCACAAATACCTCCTACAATTGTCATTTTTCCTTTTTTTGTTCTCTCTCACAATGTAATATATGTAAAATAGAAGCTTAGAGTTGTTTTAATTGTTTTTTCTCTGATTGATGGTCATTTGGAACATAGTTTTTGTTGTTGATAGCTTAAATTTCTTTAATAAACCGTTCACATTTTTTGACCACATTTCAAAAGGAATAGCTCTTGTTCCTTTAAGTTTGAATAAGTTCTTAGATATGAGGACATCAAGAAATTTACTGCAAATGTTTTTTTAAGCTGTATCCATTCTACTTGTATCTGAATTGCTTTTGTTTAGAGAATAAGCTTCTAAATTTTATGTAATTAAATATTATCATTTTATCTTTGATTATTATCTCTATTCTGTCTTTCTTCATGAAAATGTCCCCCATTTATAATCATGAAAGCTATTTCAATACTTGCTCCTCTTATCTGGTTAGTATATAGCCTTTTATTTTTACCTCTATTATTAATCATTTAGAGCTTATCTTGGTATTGTGTAGGATATAGATCTATATCTAATTTCTGCTAGATCACTTTCCAGTTTTCTGAGCAGTGTTTTGTCTGAGATCTTACTTTAGTAGCTAGGGTCTTTGTATTTATTGAATAATAGGCTACTGTGTTCATTTGCTTCTGTTTGTTGTGGCTAAGATATGAAAACATAAACTTCTAGAGCACAAAACAGTCATTACTACTGTCTCTGAAAGGAGAAAGAAATATATTTCCTTTTCAATCATTAATGAGAGGCTTCAGAGTAGAGACAAGTTGAATTTGGTGAAGGTAGCATCAGGTTTAACACAAAAGATATGTAGTGGTGATAACTCCACTTTTGAATGTGAAGACACAGTTACTAAAAGTTCTATTTGGGCAACAATGGTTCACCTCTTCTCCTGGGCCTTGAAAAAGACTAAGTATTTTCTTATTTCAATGGCTTTCATTAATTGAGGTCTGCTTTTCAAATGTATACTATATGACTGTAATGGACTATAACTTCTCCATAAAAATATGAATATAATAAATTCAGAGAAACAAGGTAAAATGTATGAAATAAAGATTCAACAATTATTACAATTTAAATGGAAAGAAGAGGAAGAACAACAAAAATGAAACTAAATTATTTAATTATACTATAATGTAATTATAATGCATAATTATAGTCACCAAGCTTATCCCTAAAGAAGAGATCAGAAAATGGATTTTTTCCTTCTTTTCAGAGGTAAGGAACTATTGGTATGAATTACTGCATATATTTTTAGTGTCACTTTGAAGTATTAGTTAATTTTACTAAATTGCTTTTTTTTCTGTTTTATTATTATTGTAAGGATTAAGATAGGGGAAAGAGAAGGAAATATCCAGATAAAAAGAAAATAAAAACAAAAGATATCAATGACATCATTTTTAATATTACAAGTATTTGAGTATTTGAGCAGAGTAGAAACTATAGAGAAATAAATTAGTCCTGTTTGGAATTGAGTCTATTTCTTTAGGATAATTGTCATTAAATTTGAAACATGTAGTCGTCTACAACAATTCACTGCACCTTCCTTATTGTGATAAATCAATGCATCTTCCAAAATAACCTTGGAGTGCACTAAATCATTCTAAGCTTGGGCCCAATGTCTGGGAAGAGTTCCTACAACCATACCACCTGTAGAAAATTACAGGATAGCAAGGGAACAGAGTAATAGGGGAGCTCTATGTCAATGGCTTTATGAGAAAACTGACCTATGGTCAATTCTTTAAATAAATTATCTTGAGTAGAAAAGAGGTTATGTCTGATAGCTGGTGATATTTGTCTATTATCTTCTTAATTTTCTAAGCAGAATAAAATTATCTAGCCACAGCTAATTTCAATCTATATGTCAATTAATTTTATGCTTGTCAGTAATTTTATTTACATCTCAATTTGATTTGATAAGGTTTTTTGTAATCTCCTATATGTAGACATAATTGAAATATATACATTTGAAGTCTCATCCAGTATTAAACCTAGTTAGTAATCTCATTTCTATTTCATGGCAATTGGGACTGTGACATTCATAAACTCCCATAAACCAAGCTAGATGTTAGGAAATAAGGAGAGTATTCATCCAATTAGGGAATGCAAAATTTAAAAGATGAGCCTCAGCTAACAAAAAAGATCAAAACATACAGTCAGCTTCATTTTCCCATTGCTGCTTCATGTACTCATTATACATGCCAATTATTTGTGAAGTCTAAGAAAGTTATTGAGTACAAGCTCTATGAGCAGCATGTTTCTGGTCTAGTATATAAATGCTGGAGACATACAAAATCATTTGAAATGTAAAAGGATAAAAACTACTTTTGTAGCATGACTCGGATACTGATTTATACATTTCTCCACTTTGCATGTCATGAAATGTATCCATTTATTTCAAAAATTCTCTCTCAAAACTATTTGAAATTGAGATTCTTCCTGCTAGGTTTCTGGGATGAGCAATCTAATATGAATGATTTCTGACAGGCTCAGTATATACTTGTATATGTATATTATGTATTTTATATGTATATTAGATAAGGGAAATAGAAAAAGCATGAGCACTACTTCTTACCCTACAAATACTTCCCAGAGTTCAGCAATAAAAAAAGATATGCTTAGTTTCGTCAAAAATGGAACTAGCTAACATAGGTGCATCAATACAGAATAAATTAAGCCATTCTGTCATATATATTTTTAGTTATTCAAACCATATGGAAGAAATCATGTCTATGTAGTTGGTTGGTGGTTTGTACAGCCAGGGAGAGTAAAACAGAAACAAGATTCAAAGGAAGAGGGGATCAAAATTTAACTACTCTTCAAAGAACTTATCCAAAGAAAGGTTGCACAGTATTTATGCCACAATCCGAAGGGCAGACAGATAATTTTCCCTAACTTGACCTTAATAATAACATTAATTAGGATCAGAGATTTAAAATTAATCTCAGAGGTTATAAGATCCTAAATCTACCATAAATTTCAGAGGGCCTTTATAGGTCAGCTACTGAAAGCTTCTCATTTTACAAATGAGAAACCTGAAACACAGAAAAATTATAACTTGTCCAAGGTCACACAGAGATAAGTAATGCAAAGCATTTTGAAAACCTTTAAGCACTATACAAAAATCAACTGGTGATGACAGTGGTAGCAGTGAAGGAGGTAGGAAAAAAGAAAGAAAAGAAAGTACAAAAAAAAAACAAAAAACAGAATTTGAACCCAAGGCCTCTGACTCCAAATCCAGGGCTCATTCTACTGTATTATATTAAAGATATAGAATCAATTTCAAGCAAGGTTATGCAAAGTTTATAACCCACTGACTCCCAATGTGCTTTTAGGGAGCCAAGCTTTAGTGAGAAAATGAATGATTTCTTCACTATGATTAATATTATAATATAGTCTCTGACTTTCAAGAATCATTAATAGATTTCCAAATATTTTGGCAACAATTGTCAAAGATCACTACTTTCCCTACTAGGTTCTTATAATAAATATATTTAACAACCCTTCAAGTTAAACAGGGTAGTGTAGGAATTAATAACCTGGCATAGAACAAAAGCAGGATTTCAACAAAGCATAAGTTTGTATAGGAGATGGTCTACAGTCTGATTTGGCTACAGTGTAATGTGCATGAGGGGAAGAAATATGAGGTAAGACTGAAAAGTAAATTCCAAGTAGACTATGAAAAATCATTGAATGTTTAAAACAAGGAGTTATTATACTTATTAGATTCAAAAAGAGTTGTTTGATGTTTTAGAGCAGTGAAATGGCTCTATCAGATCTGTGCCTTAAGAAGATTGTTTATGGTATTTATATGTATGTACAGAGTATGTACAGAGAGATAATAGATGGCAGAGAAAGAGAAATAGAAGAGAGGTAGATAGAAATGTGGCCTCTACTCAGAAAGTTCTTGTGAAATTCAATTAAATCAAGAATTTATTAAGCATATACTATGTTCCATGTATTAGATATATAAAGAGAAATGTGGAAAAATATCAATCAGCAAAAAAATCAGTCAAGATCAGTAAATATACATATAACAATATGTAAAATGAAACATAATTATAGGAAATATGCATTTTGTGAGAATAAGGAATGTCATAAAGAGGTGACACAAGTAAGGAGAGATTGTATGTTTCTGTAGGAGAGATCCAGGTATGAAGGCTCAGAGATAGGAGATAGTATCTAGTATATGAAGATCAGGAGGAAGGTCAATTTGGCAGGAAAATGTATACATTAAATTATGTATAATATGCCCTACCCTATTAATATGTAATAAACATGGAAATGAAATATGGAATGATGGGTTGAAGAGATTGCAGGGTTAACAGAAAGTTACTGTTGTTCTTTTTGTTGTTGTTGTTGTTTTTAAGAATTAGGGAATCCTAGAGATGTAAATTAGAGATTAAAGGGGGCAAGTAATTAGTGACAATATGCTGGAGGAAATGGGAAGGAATGACATCATGGATAAAAGCAAAAGGTTTGACCTTGGTGAAGAGCCCAACTTTTTCATCAGAAGTTGTAGTGAAAGAGAAAAGAATAACCAATGATGATAAGAATGAAGAGTAGTAGAGAAAAATGAGTTTATTTCTAACATCTTATAATTTTTCTCAATAAAAGATAATATTAGGCCTTTTGCTGAGTAGATAAGGGGAGAAAAATATGATATGTGTGTGCATATAATATGTATGGGTGTATGGATGTATATGTATATATGTGTGTACTTCCAACACAGAGACATGATTATGGGAATCATAAAGAAGGAACAAATGTGATGGAAGTTTTACCAAAAGAATAAGCATAAATTAATCACTGTTTAAAAGCATAGGGAAAGGAGAGAAAATGGACAAATGTTAAAGTCATGAATATGTCAAAGGAAGAAAGGTGCTATGAAATGTAGGGGGGAAATGGAATGCAGAAGATCTGGTAGGTTTAGTAGTGATGTTTTTTAGGTTTCGTTTTATTAATATTAAGCTTGTCAGACACCAAAATGGGAATGTCGAATAGGGACTCAGAAATATATATCTGGAGGAGAATGAGAGAGGGAGTACGAGATATAGATTTGGAAATTATCTACATAAAAAGATATTAGTAAGTCAGCTACCTGTCTTAGATAATAGATCAGTTCATGGAAGAAGACATAATTACACACACACAAAATAAATTATAGAGAAGGATGAGGACCAAAAACAGAACCTGAAAGTACAACTCGATCAAGAGGATAGAAGAATGAGCCATATGAGTAAACAAAGAAACTAGGAAAGCAGAAACAAAGAGAATATATTGTCTCTGAAATTCAATAGAGTAGAGCGTCTTGTGGAGAAAAGGATACATTACTTTGAGAAATGCCACTGAGAGGTTTTAAGTTTAAGAAGAAACAACCTGAGGGAACCACTGTATTTGGCAAATAGGAGGTCATTAGTGACATGCAAGAGAGCAATTTCAGTGGAATGGTGAACTATAATCAAATTGAAAGAGACTGAAGAGTGATTGGAAGGTCAGGGAGTATAAATGTAGACTGGTCTTTTTTTTTTTTTTTTTTTTTAGAAATTTGGCAGTGACAGAAAAATTAGAGATGGGTTAGTAACTTAAGTGGCATCAGACTGAAGGTAGTTTTTGTTGGCTTGTTGATTTACTCAGTGAGATGTGAGACATGAAAAGATTGCAAGTTAAAAGGTAAGAGAAGGGAAGGGGAAAAAATTTAAGAATTTGAGAGATGTAGAAATAGTTTTCCTCTCATTCACTTTTAAAAGAGTCCCTTTAATTTAATCAGGAAGAATCTATGGCAAAAATTCCCAAGAAATGAAGGCTCATCTGAGTTATAAACACATTAGATGACAGGCACAAAGATGAGAATTTCGACTGACAGACCATCTTAGCTGCCTTCAAAAGGCACTAATTAACATTTATTTGTCTAGAAACCTCCCCTTAGTGCCAGAGATTAAGCTGCTTTGAATGAAATGTTAAAGGAAATGTCATATTCTGTCTTTGACTTCTTGAGTTGACTTTGTATATTGTTATTTAACTTTTAATTTAGCTCTGTCTTTTCCTTCAGTGTCTAGAATAGTATTATATACACAGTATGCTCTCAATGAACAGCTGTTGAATAAATGAATGAGAGAAAATGAATAAAGAAAGAGGATTTAATAAAATACTGCCACTGATTTCCATATGGAAATTTTTTGCCCCTAGGTAGCCTAGATTAAATGAGGTAAAGGAACACACACACACACACACACACACACACACACACACACACACACACTGCCTGGCTGAGCCAAAACAGACTCCAAAGTGACCCTTTCACAATAGACTAACAAATCAGATGGACCAAGTTAAAAAACCAATTGAATTCAATAGAAAAAGCTATAATTAAAATCAAGGTGAGAGACCAATAGTCTGATAAGGGGATCTGATCAGCAGGTGTCAAGGGAGAGACATATGATCTATTTTAAGGAAAATATATGGCACTGCAAGAGAAAGCTTGAATTATATAAGCAGAACTCAGAAAGAAGAAAAAGGGGGAGATATTCTTTACTGAAAACCTTAAGAATTTGGGACTTTTCCAGTGTCCAGAGCTACTTAAATTGATGCCCCAACCAATGGAAAGGGGTCACTTAATTTAGTATAACTCTGCTCATTCACTTGTCCAATATTCCTTTCTACAAGAACTCCATTTATCTGTCCAGATGCATCCAAGTGGACTAACAGATATTCTTAGGAAGATGCATTAGCTTTTTCCATGCCATTTGGGTGCCAATTAATGCAATACTACCATAGAACACAAATTCCACCCAAACAGCAAATTTCATCTGAAAATTACATACTACTTCCTTAAATCTCACCTTGGCTTAGAATATTATTTCTTCTTGTTGTGAAATGCTAAGCCTTTACACAGATCACAGTGTACAAAGGAGGCTCACAGATAACATAACCAGTGTATTGTTTATACATTGCTGTGAAATTCTTTGGAATGAAGGTCACAGTATAAACATAAGACATAACTTATTACTGGAGACTGTACTTTAATAAATTAATAAAATGCTCACTGCATTATAACCTAGGTCCTAAACCAATTGAACTGATTATAAAGAGGCATTGATAAATGAAGCATTTTAATAAGCATTTGTTTATGCATTTATTATCATTGTTACTTCCATTAAAGTAAAATTATTAGGATGCTTAATCAGATCAAGATTGTGGGGCTGCTAAGCAACTCTCTTTCCTTCCAGAAGAGAAAAACAGTATGTTTTTGGAAGAGGTGAGATATTATTCATTTCAGAAATAATGAATACAAATTCTTTCAAATAATTTCATTACCCAAAGACAACTGCTTAATAATCCTTTGCTATGAACATCACTCACATTATCATCCCTATTATTATAAAAGGAACATGTGAACAGAACCATACTATATATGTTCTATTTTTGTTTTGACTAACACATTTCCTCTCAACTATTAAGCTATATTATGACCTAAATCACTGAAAGGTTCTAAAGTACTGTGGTAAGAGGGCTGGATTTAATTCCAAGAAATTCTTAATTTTGAATCCTTGCTATTTCAATGACTAAAACCTTACTTGAAATAAGATTATTAAACCTCTCTTAAGTCTCAGTTTCTTCACCTATGAAATGGAAATATTAATACTCATAGAATTATCTTCACCAAGTTATCATAAGTATCAAATGAAATAATATATATATAAAGTGCTAATTTGCTAATCCTTAAGGCTATATAAACAAATGTCAGTTATTACTCTGCAGGCACCCAACTGAATGAAAAACATGATTTCATGGCTGTCTGTTAATGAGTTACTTTAGCAACTGGAAGGAGGGGTGTATAAAGACTGAAGAAAGAAAACTTCAAACTCTACCAAGTCTTCAGATTGTTGAGGTCAACAAGTCTGTGTGTGAGGCCCAGGGCGGTCTTATTTAAGCACACATGCAAATTTTACTGTCACGCCCAGGTGCCACCATGACAGATGCTCTAGAAATACACAGATGGTGTTTCAAGTTCAGCTTGATCTCCAGTTATCCTTCATCTATTTTCCTCCTCTAATTCATGATCCGGAACTCAGATCAACATGCATTACATCTCATGAATGTTTTCCAAAATGTACAAACAATTTGCCACTTGACTAGTTTGGGGCTCATTGTGAAAATGATCTTTTCCCTGTTTTAGATGTTTATGAAAAAAGCCCAGATAATTCAATACTAAATATGACAGGCTAGTTTGAGCCTTTATCTCAGATAATAATAAATATCTCTAGTTGTCCTTTACTTGTGAATTTTTCAAATATGCTGATAATGGTAAAGGAGAGACAATAGACAGAGACAGTATAATATATCAGATAGAGAATCTGTCCTCAAAGCCCAGAAGACTTGGGTATAAGTCCTGCCTCCAATACATATTGTTTGTGTGACTCGAGACAAGTCAATTAACCTTTCAGTGTTCTAGGGAACTCTATTAAATTAAACTATAAGACGTCAGAAAAATGTCAACCTACACTGACAGAGTTTCTTCACCTAGAAATGTATTGTACCAATGAAATAATAAGTCTAGCCCATATGCCTATTACTATGTAAAGTGCTATTGTAAATTAAGGAGACCAAAAGTCTCATTACTTTTTAACTATTCTTATCAATAAACAAATTGGTATAAAAATCAGAAAGATGACACCCAATTAATGGGAATTATTTTTTTCCCTATTTAGAGAAATGAGGGACTTAGGGTCAAAGACCATGCAAGGTAAAACTACCCAAAAATCTAAAGGACCTAAATTTTTGTGTTCAAAAGCTATCTGTTAGAATAATTCAAAAAAGAAGGAGGAAGAAAATAAACTTTAGATGTTACCATAGGAGACTTCATGTAGATTTATTGTGTTCATAATAAAAGGCTACTTTTATTATGAAACTACATGATGTAATAGAAAGAGGACTAGAATAAAATTCAATTCAATAAAATTCAACAAATACATAGGAGTCCTATTTATAAGTAAGTATATTTTAAGTACTTAGTACTGCATAGTACAATAAATAGAGATTAGGGGTTAGGAAGATAGGTTCAAAAATGGGTTTTGACACATGTGATTATGTACAAATCCCCTAACTTTGTAAAACTCCTAGCTTCTAGGTGAATTTTGATCTGCTTCAGTAAGAGCAGAGTTGCTACTAAGCTCTAAGAGTTTACTCATACTAAGAGTTGCTCATAGTAAAGAATTTATGTTATTCCATATCAAGTTCCCTGCCCTTTTACCATCTCCTCCCCAACAGAAAAGATTGATAATTGAGGCAGAATCAAGATGGAAAAAAGACAGTAAGTAAAAAGAGTAAGTCCTCTCCCCAGTTTCCCTCATAAACAAATAAAAATTGTAAAAGATTTCTGGGATGACAAAAGAATTCTGGAATTCACAGAAAAACAGAGTGAAACAGTTTTCCAGCCCAAGATAACTTAAACAGACTACGGAAAAGGTCTTTCTCACATGGGTGAAGGGGGAGTGTGGCTCAAGTGAGTGGTTTCCAGGAAAACTAGCAGGAGGCTCTTAGTATAGTACAGGTAAGCAAGAGCCAGCCATAAAGCTTCCAGTTCCAGTGCAGCAGGCAAATTCCTGGCCCTAGACCTGAGGCACAATAGGCACTATAGTCTAGGTAACCCTAGCACAGTGGGTGAGCTGCCAGCCCCAAAGGCCCCAGAAGAGAAAAACCAGTGACCAAACTCTTGACTGTCAGTGGAAGAAGCAAGGGACAGTTCTCCTGTACCGCAGGAGCAGAACTTAACTTCAAAAAATGAGCTAAAAAACAAAAGATCTTTGACCATAGCAACAGGAACTATCAAAGCACAAATTTAGAAGAAAAAAAAATGTCTAAATGTCTACATTCAAAGCCTCAAAGGGGAATATGAATTGATCTGAAACCCAAAAAGTACTCTTAGAAAAACTCAAAAAAGACTTTAAAAATCAAGTAAAAGAGGTAGAAGAAAAATTGGGAAAGGAAATGAGAGTTATGCAAGAAAACTGGGATACTAATGCATTGATGGCAGAGGTATGAATTGATTCAATAATTCTTGAGAGCAATTTGAAACTTAGCCAATGGACTACAAAATCATGAATACTCTGTGATCCAGCAATATCATCACTAGGTCTGTATACCAAAGAGAGCAAAAAAAAGGGAAAAAAACTAACAAGTAGAAAAAATATTTATAGCTACTCTTTTTGTGATGGCAAAGAATTGGAAATTGAAGAAATGTTCATCAATTAGGAAACAGCTGAACAAGTTGTAATAGAATATGATTATGTCATAAAAATGATAAGCAGATTTCAGAAAATCTTGGAAAGACATGAATTCATGTTGAGTAAAGTGAACAGAACCAGAAGAACATTATACACAGTAACAATAAAATTGCAATGATCAACTATGTTTAACTTAGCTCTTTTCAGCAATACAATGAACTCAAATAATTCCAAGATTCATAATCGAAAAAGCCATCCACATTCGGATAAAGAACCAAGGATTATGAATACAGATTGAAGTAATATTATTTTTATTTTGGTTTTGGTTTTGGTGTTTTTGTGGGTTGTTTTCCCTTTGGTTATTATTCTTCTTTTACTACATACCTAATATAAAAATATATTCCCATGATTGCACATATATAACCTATATCACATTATCATCTTGGAGAGAATGGAAGGAGAAAAAGTTGGAACTCAAAATCTTATAAAAATTAATGTTGAAAATTCTTTACATGTAATTGGAAAAAATAAAATGTTATTTACCATCAAAAGAAAAAAAGATTGAGGCACTATTCTGAGAATTGACAAAGCAAAATTACAAAAGAAAAACAGTTTACATAAAGGTGGGTACTGGAAATTCTACTGGGAAGGGTGATTAGATACATTAATGGATACATATAGGGATAATGATAAGACTTGTAATTTCATTAGGAAACTCAAGAGTAAGGAAATCTCTTATCAATACATGTAGATACCTTTTCTGTAATATATAATTTTAAAGAGTTATCTAAAGCAGTAAAAAATTAAATGCTTCCCCAAGATCACATATGCAGTTAAGGTCAGAAGCAGGCCTTGGAAGCCAAGACTTCCTGGCTTTGGGTATTCACTATAGCATGCTGCATTGCACAGGTTAATATGTAATTTGAGAAGGCAGCCAATATCAGAAAAGGCTTTCCATAAGAGACTACAACTGAACTAAGCCTTGAATAAAAATAATATTCTAACAAAGATGAGGAAAGAGTACATTATAGGCATGGGGATCCTTGCCTGAAGGCACAGATATAGAAGATTGAATGCTGAATTCATTTAACAGCCAATAGTCCAATTAACTAGAACACAGAGTATATGAAGAGGAGTAATATGAAATAAATTTGATGTAATGACCCTCTGGGGACCCAGGAAGAAGGAGAATATTTACCTTATCTGCAGGTAGGAAGAGTAACTTAGACATACACAAACTACTGGCATTTTGAGTTTTTAATCATTCTTCCAAATGAAGAAATATGACAAGATTTGAGGTGATACCTTATAAAAGGAGAATTAGAATGAGAACTGAGGCTGGTCAGAACTGTTGGTGACATGGAACTGGAAGAAGTTTAGGAGCAATTTTAACAGCAGGAACTGAGACTTGAAAAAGAAGGTCCTCTTTCCAGTTCATGGAGAAGAATTAAAAGTTCATTTGTCAAATCTTGATAATATGGAAAGTGCCTGACACAGCAGGTACATTGTAGTTGTAAAGAATGTGAAACTTGGATTGTCCAGATTAACCTCTCCCCACTCCCTCTGCCATCATAGCCAGAGGTTGTGCTGAGACACCTTGAATCAACTGGAGCCCATTGTTAAATTGTTAAATTTGTTAAACTGTAAGCATTTATGTTTCCTAACTCAGCAAATAGTACAAATGAGAACTTGATTTATGTTTTATTTACTGTGAAGATTTAAGAAAGTGACTGGGAAAACATTACAAATGCAGATTGAACTTTAAAGTGTATACTGCTTACTTTTTTTTTTTTTTTCAGAAAGCTGTTTGTCCAAAATTTACTAGCACACTCCACCATACAATTGTTTAGCTCATTAAGAAACATTGCTTTGCAATTTGTTTTATATTATGAGCTAAACAGTTTCTTTTGGACTGATTCTGTTCTGTTTTTCTATAAAAGTGTAGTATAATCAGATTTATGTGCCTTATCTAAGCGAAAATCAGGTTGTGAAGGACTTTAAATGTATTTATCCTGGTAGCAATAGGGAGCTACGGGAGGATCATAATCAGATCAGTGAATTGGGAAGATTGTTTTGTCTATTGAATTGAAGATCATATGAAATAATACCGAGAATATCTTTGAAAACTATAAAGTGCTCTATAAATACCAATTCAACATATCTTTGTAAAGCACCTACTGTGTACAAAAGCTTTTATTATATTATAGAAGAAATAAGAGACATATAAAAACCACTGATCTCAACAAGCTAAAAATTGTAAATCTTAAAATTTTTCATTTTGTCAGCGACCTTGCAAATATTGAAATATCACAATAAAAAGTTTGAGGAAATTATTTTATTCATTTTTCAACTAAAAATTAAAACAACACCTAGCTTCAAAATCAGAGGGGTAGGTGGCTAGGATGAGAATTGTGGAATCTCAGCTTGTAGCCTTATAGGTCTACTTAATGAGGCAATATCTCCACCTTGTGGGCTTTTGGGATATTGCTGCTAAAAGCATTCTTGCCAGGTAAGATTTTGACAACTACAAACATGTGCTCAATAATTCGTCAATTAGAAAACTCAATTAACAATGCTACCTGATTTCCTAATCATTATAGTTAATTAAGACTTTAGTTATTAATTATAACTGTATCATTCAAATTATATCTGCAAGATTCAAAAAAAGAAAGCAACATATTGAATGCACTGGTTTTTTTGGAGGAGAAAAAAAAAAAAAAAGAGTAATACTGATTCAAAGGAATTGTTTTGAACCACTTCATCCTGAAAAAGGCCACATGTTCCATGCATATATTGTCAGTTCTCAATAAAAAGCAGCAATAATATGACCACCATTGAATCAGAAAGATAGTCTTAAGTAGTGGTCTTAGTAGTGGGTAGGAAATTCATGTCTGGGTTTAAATTTAGCATTTGACACATTCTAATAATGTAATCTCTAACGAATTGCTTAAATTCTTGACACTTCTTTTTCCCCTAATTTTCTAGAACTACAAATTACTAAGGATTTGCTCATCTACAAAAGAGAATTTCCAAACAGATGAAATTATTAGTATGGGGTAAAATAATTTAAAAATTATCTGTGGGAAGATGTGATTCCCAATGGCCAAAGTATAGAATATATAGAAAAGCTTACACATTCTCACTCTTTAATAAACTTACATTCCAAAAGTCAATTATATAGAATTTTAACAAACTTCCGAGAAAGAGGATCCAAATTTTCCATTTGGATGATTTTTGTATTATTTTCTTTAAAAATAATTTTTTTAAAGAAATGATATAATTTTGCTACCATCAAAATGAGAAGGAATCTCAAAGCTAGCACTTTGTGGGAGGGAAAAATAAATTCCCAAATGCACTTAGATGAAAAGACAAGAAGAATATTTTCTACATACATTTGCCTTGTATTACTATGTATTATCTTGATAGATTTTTAAAAATCAAGTATATAACACTATATTTTCTGTAGCTATAAATGCAACTAAAATTTCTTTGCTATACAGGTAAAACCCAGACATCTTTCTCTTTCATGTTGGGTCTTAGAATATCAATCTCTTTGAAAACTGGTTGCCTGAGATTCCCTCTTGCATGGCCAGTCAGGCTTAACCATAATCCAGCTAAAGCTGAGTCATTGATTGACACTAGACATTGGGGCAGACAGATGAATTTCTCTGGTTTAAAGATTAATAGGACAGATCTTTTGATCTCTGATTCTGTAAGGTATCTGAAGTTCATCTTCTCCCCCAAGTTTCTTTGGTTCAAGTATATGGTCACATACAGATTACATTACCACAGGTGGAATATAATAGGGAAAGCTTAATCAAATTTGGAAATTCATATTCATTCCTTCACTGAACATTAATTTGATTACCATCACTTTCTCTAGGCACATATTCTATTTAGCACAAACACGGTTCACAGATCAAAGAAAATCTCTTATACAAATGAATTCTAGATAATAATCAAGTAATCCTGGACTTTGAGTATGTCTAAGCTATTTGATTATAAAGAAAATTTTAATGTTAATATCAAGAATTTCAGCAAACTGGAAAGATAAGATTGCTATGTTCTCCTCTACTAACCAAACTTTGAATATTATTCTCCATAACCCAAGATATTTGTTAATTATGTAATGGCAATGAAGAGGAAAGTTTTTATTCCTGATCCAGTCTATGATCACCACCAGTTAGTGGAATATGGGGAAGAACAAGGCTCCTAAGTAAAACCCAAGAATTTAATTCTATTCAATAACCTTTGGGGCCAAATAAATGTAAAAATGGACCAAATCTCTAAGAATAGAAATAATGGATGAATGTAGCATATTGCACAATCTTTTTTGCAGGGAACTTTTCATGAAGATATTTTCTAAGCCTTTTCTGAATCTTCTGAAGCCTTCTCTCAAACTTCCTTAATACTTAATGAAAAATGAAGATGAGGTTCTTATAATTGGGCAGCATTAGAATTGTACACATTGATCAGGACTCACATTTAGTGATTTTTTTTAAACCAGATCTCTTATTTCATTGATGTAGATAACTTCCTTTAGAAATGCAGTTGATCAGTCTATAGTTATAAAGAATAATTTGTTCTATAGGTTAAATGACTTGTTCAGGGTCACATAGTTTTAAAAGCACAACTGTAACTGTTTTTCTTGATTTGGAGAATCATTCTCTCTGGTGTTAAACTCAAATAGAAACTGGATCACATATTGATTTAGAAAAACCACAAATTAACATGATCATTGTTGTTCTGTATTTCTATTTATTGCGGTAAACATTTCTTAATCTTTTAATCAGGTTCAGGCAAGCTGCTTGACTTTGACACCCATCGACTACAACATACTGCATCTCTAATTAATGATAAACTATGAAAAATTTACATGATCATCAGTTTTTCCTCATAAAGAATTACATAAAATTGTGTTACAAGAATCTGTCTCTTCTAATGAATTGTGTGAGGGGACTGATTTTCCCCATTTCAACATATCCCTTTTCCTTTTCATCAACTTTGATATCATCATAGAATGAGGGGCAATAACAGAAATTATTAAGAATTAATATGCTAATTAAGGTACAAAGCTTCCTATACTCTTATTAGCCCTAAACAAAATGTGAAAATTTTGGTTTGTTTTTTGTTTGCTTGTTTGTTTTTAAGTAGAATAAAAGGCAGCTATCTGCTGGAGGAAGATTGGGTATTGTTCTGGAGGCTTTAAGAAGTGAACACTGCCAAACCCTATGTAGAGGATGACCCCTACCCCTCTACCCGAAGGTAAAGGTAGGGGGAGGGAGTTTTCTTTCTTTGATTCTCTGTGATTGATGTGTTTAAAACAGGTCACACCCTTTTGAATCCCAGTGTGGCAATGTTAGCATCTCTATTTTGCAAATGAGGAAACTGAGATTTAGAGAGTTTAGGTAACCTTTCCTAGACCACAGAATAAGCTGCAGAAAAGCAGGAATCCTGCCATCATTTTTTAAATGTCACAAATTTGAAATTATTTTTATCCTAATAAAACAATTTTCTTCCAGAAAAAAATCTTTTCAAATTTGTGATATTTAAAAATGATGGCATGACTTTTTAAACAGAAGCATATTTTTATTGGATCTCATCATAGTAGTATCCTCCCATACTTGTCCTTAGAGACCTTCCCAAGCTTTTCATAAATTACTTTAGAACTAAAACCAGCAAAGGGAGTGGTGGAATGCAAATTGCTTATAAGGACAATAAAGCTGGTCTTTTAACCTTTTTGCATTTCAATTATATTACCAAAGACTATACTTTGCAGGTTCCGGAAAAGTGCTGGGTATCCATTCAGAAAATGAAAATTCATCTTAAAAGTCTCTCCATATTATGTAGTATATGAGGCCCCTTCGCATATAGGAATGGGACATAAAATAGGAAAAGGGATGGATGAAGTTTAAGGGTTGAAGGCAAAATCCAGTGAAAATTGTGAGAGAATTTCATATTGAAATGGGAGACTGAGCAGATTCAATTAACTTATTTGTTTTGTAGAATGAAACAAAAACTCTTAAAAAGATAGAGGCAGCATGCCAGCTGGGGACAGTGACTGGTGATGTTACAAATCATGGCAAATATCAAGTAATAGAAAATCACATAGGAAGTTGTGGATAAAAGTGTTCCATGTACCACATTTTCCATAAATTTCCATCCATCATAAAAGCCATGCTATTATATTTCTTTTAAGGGAGACAACATTTAATTTCAACTTTGTTTTGCTTTTTCCTTAACAAATGCAGAATATCATCCTTCTGCATGCACTAAACATAAATAGAGAAAAATTTTAATTACATTATGTTTATGGGAGGGTGTGCATAGAATTTCCTATGCTAGCTTTCCTTTTAATAAAAACCAGATAGAGATAACAGCTAGTTAAATAAAGACTTTGTTTTATTATTACTATTCATTTAAAAAAAAGCTTAATGAACAAGACAATCAGAGCTCCTCTATTTCTTATATAGAGTGCTGGATACTATTTTTCAAAAAAAAAAAAATTAAACGAATGCATTTAAATAGTAGATTTCTTATTCCCTCTGTATCTTCCAGTAACACATTCCTCAAAGGCTTAATAAAAGTATTCAATTCATATCAAAGTGAGGTTGCAATGACATAGTGTTTCTTACAAAATGCTTTTTTCTCAGTATCATTGTCCATCTTCTAAGTGACCAGCATACTGAAGGTAGACAAACGTAAGACTTACTCTAAAATCCAAATACTCACTGCAAACACCATATCTATGAGATTCTAGAAAACATTTGAGTTTCTCCAAAACTAACCACTGTAGGTGCAGCAGCTGGAGATAGGGAGAGTTCAATTTAGGCAGACTTCAAATAGAGATAGCCCAACTCTGACAACAGAAAAACAAAGAAAGAGCTTGTGGTTTTAAGAAAATGTCATTGAACTAATATTTTTTGAGGAAATTTTATTTCCTCAGATCAACATTTTTTTCAAGCACTTTTGCCTCCACAAAGTTAGAGCTTCTATCCTAAAAATATGAAGGTTTTATGATTTCCTTAGGCTAGGTAACAACTTTGATTCATAACATAATTCCTGATCATTCAGAATAAAAGTCCTGAATGTGGTATTAGATATATAAAAACTAAATGACTTTCCAGAGTCTTCCTGACTCAATTCAATTCACCATAAATTAAATAGAAATAGGTAAGTAAATAAAAAATATACATAAACAAAAAATAATTTGGTAGAGGGACTAACACCTGGGTATAGGAAAGGATCAGTAAAGACTTGTCTTATCTGAGTTGAACTCTGAATGTAACTACTAATAAATACCAAGAGGTAAGAACAAGGACAGAATATTTATTCTAGGCCAATACACAGGCGGAAATCAGAACTGAACCAAAAGTAAGCCATTTTGTTTGGAATACGAGGTGGATGAAAAGGAACAATACAGAATCATTCAAAAAAACAAAAAGTTAAAGCTAAATTGTCAAAGTTTTACAAGACTAAAATATGGTTTGTTTGTTTGTTTGTTTTTTTCCTTTTGCAATAGGGAGCCACTATAGTTCCTTAAAAGGAAATAGCATGGATGAGAACCTGTATTTTTATTCCATCATTTAGGTAGTTGTGTAGAATATGGAGTTCTTTAGAACGTCAACACTATCATCTACTACCATACAGAGTCTCTACTTAATTCCATTAATTGCCCATGATAATGATGGGTCTCCAGTCCTTCACAAAAGACAGAAAGAGTCAGAGCCAAGGGTTTACTCAGAACAACATTGCTAGCTAAGGCATGTGGAACAATAAACCTCTGCAAAAAACCTATCCTGTCTGATTGATAGTACCTTGCTGAAAGACATCTGTCTCCTTAGCTGGATGAAAAGACATTGTTGCTCCTTCTTACTGTTCTTTTATATTTTACAACCATATAGGCTATTAGCCTGTTAGCTAAGTCAACAATTTTCAGTATATCAAGCCCAAATGAACTATTTCTAATTTCCTAGACTTCAGAGGTTAGACCATCAGATGGCATGAATAAAATCTTTTGTATTTTTAGGAGAATCTCTTTGAATTCTTTCAAACTATAAACCATGACTCTCACACATTTTAATAGGAATACCTTAATATGCATTCTATTTTGTTTCCTAAAGTTTTATGAAATTGGAACTCCAATACAGTCAGTTTGATATCTGGTAGTCTTCCCTGTGAAACATTGGTTTCAACTTTGAGACCATTTGGGGAACGATTTGGCAGCAATACATTTGATATTGTTTTGCCTGTGGTTTTTTCTTTCCCAAATGATGTACTAATCATATTTCAGATTTTTTGTTACAATTAGTTTGTCATTATTCAGGTTACCTATTTTAGGCAAAATATCATCATTTTAGATTTCTTGCTGTTAACAAAAAGAATTTTCCTGAAGTTTAGTTGGGACTTTAGTAAGACTGGCAAGAAAAATCCAAATTGAAGAGCAAAAAGGATTACTTATTTGTAAAACTAATTGTGGTGTGCTATCTAGAATTTTTCATTTAACTTAGTATATTGTGAAATAATTAGGGTTTTTTATCTCAACTAGATAATTCTCCCCACAAATAGAATTGAATATAATTACAATTTCATAGTGGATAGAGTGCTAGACTCGTAGTCAAAAATATGCCCCTGACGATTAGTAGTTATGTCACTACAGAGAGGTTTTAGTAACTGTTATAATCCTGGGCAAGTCAACTAGCTTCTATTTGACTTGTGCTGCTCCCTAGGAATTATTTGCTAACTACTGAATTGTTTGTGCAAATCACCAGATGTATCTGCTAAATTATAAACTAGTTCTAATGTAGTTGATGGGAAAAGGCCTTCCTGAAGAGATCAACGATCATTTATTGAAGGGAGGAGATATTAAAAAACTCTAATTTCATTTGGCTTATAGCTTTAAAAAATAATCAGCATTATTTTTTTATTAAATCCATTTTTCTCGATTGATCTAAGTTCAACTTATTTAAGTTATATTGGGACCATTTGAAGTAGATTTATAGAAGCTTTAAATGCTGTAGTGACTTTTCAGAAAATATGCTGGCTATCTAACTTCCTGTGAGCTAAGTAATGCCTATGTATGTATATTTGGAATTTTGCTACCTTATGATTGCTTTTAACCATGTCTTTCCATGCTGGTGGGCACTTTATGACAAGCATTTCTGTCAGCACAACAGACGACATGTCTGCATGGTATAATTTGATTTCTAAATTCTGACCATCTGAAGTTTCTGGGTAGCATAGTTAGCATAATTTCTAAATGAGATCATGGAGTGGGTAAAAATCATGTATCAGTATTGTCATCCAGAGTTACACACATTAATAGCAAACTGGGATAGTAATATACTGAGAGATTAATATAGATATGAGATATATAAGTAAATGATTAAAAAATATCTACTGAATGTAATATAATTAATAAGCTAATCAATATATAAACCATGAATAACATTTTATTCAACACTGGTAGGAAATGAGGTGTTTTTCAGATAACTTTCTAAAAGTTTTAACTGCATAAAAATTGAACAAAAGGTAATTACAATTTTAATAGGCATCTTTCTAAACTGTATATTATATATATATACATATATATATTTCCATGTTTTATTAATCATAATTTTTATTGGCAAACACTCCTTTGAACTTTATTTTTCACTCTAGAGTATATATAATATAATTATAACAGAAAGGAAAATGTGTTTGTCCCTGCTAAAGTGGCCACATTCTGCTATTCATTTTTTTTGAGGGGGTGACTTTTTAAAATAATATTGACCTAAAAAAGTTGGAAAAGCAGATTGTAAAACACTAAACAATTCCTAACAGAAGTATGGACAGACCTTTTGTAAATTTAAGTTCTATCCTTCTATGATGCAGTTCTTCAGGACTTTCACTCTTCTCTTATCCCCATTTAATAGCACTCCAAGATGATGATTTTTGTTTTGTTTCTCTTTTTACATACATGGACTATCCTATGTTACCTAAAGATAGAGTTACCCAAGAGAGAACTCTAATGGATCTGTACACTGCTGTAAGATTTAGGCAGACAAACTGGCTTGAACTTGGAAGACCCATTAGCCAAGCTTTATAGTTATCAGTCGTCATGTCATTGATAAAGTTTATCTTTTCTCTTCCTGATAATTTATATTCTCACAAAAGCAGATGCATGTTGTCAGCTTAATTCTCTCTAACAATTTTTTTCAGATAAATACAAACATTAACTTATGATGTATTCTTACTTTATTAATCACTTACGTATCCCAATGCTTGAGAGAAGTGGATTGTACCTTTTATAAAAAGAAATAAAAATTCTGATATTGTCCCTAAAAAGACTTGTTCTACAAAATCTTAAAAACAAACAAACAAACAAAAAAAAACCCTCTTCACTTGCAAATGAGAATTTCTCCACTAATGTAGAAGAGTCTACAATCAGCAGTTCTGTAATAGAGACACTACTGATCCATTACTCAAGACCTTTTGAATCTTAGGAATACCCAAAGGACAGTCTTCTGCTTCTGATTTACAGCAGATAATTCCTTTGTAATCATTCAGTCACTTCATTTATAGCCCCTAACTAAACATTAACCTTACAGAAAAAAAGATAAATTCTGAACTGATTCCAAAAAACTTCACTGCGTCTAGATGTCTGATTCATAATATAGATACTATGTTCCATAAAACTGTGATGAGATATCTCTTATGGTTTACAATGGGGAAGTGGTATAACTTTAGATACACACTCTATTTTACCCTCACAAAGCAGGAATCTTGGAAAAGCCTTCAAGGTTCAAATGATTGCAGTCATCCTTTACTCTTTCAGGTCATTAGATTGTAAACTCCTTTATAGCAACAAC
Organism: Antechinus flavipes; assembly: GCF_016432865.1. NCBI lineage: Eukaryota > Metazoa > Chordata > Mammalia > Dasyuromorphia > Dasyuridae > Antechinus > Antechinus flavipes. Next base: position 142,952,111 of record NC_067400.1, read on the forward strand.
AAAAAAAAGTTGTTTGTCTTTTCTTGTATAAGCAGAGCACATCACAGTGCCTGGAACAATGTAAACACTTGACAAATATGCATTGACTTATTGATTATCTCTCTCATTCTCCTAATGTACACAGAGTTGACATGTCCTGACATTTCTCTCCTGAGCATTCCCTTCTCTCTATTCCAGTCCACTTCCACTCTCCACTCCACTAGCCAATGTCCTAGTTCAATTCATGTTAATTCATTCAATGTCTATAGTATACTAATCATTGTGCCAGATATTGAGGACACAAAGAGAAAAATAAAATTAATTCTGCCTTTGAAGTGCTTATATTCTATTGAAGGAAACATCATGATGCTTCCTATCTTACTGACACTTACTGATATTTACTGACCTTACTAACTTACTAATCTTAATGATATCACATAGGCTTCATCCATCAAAATGAGCTATATTAAATGTCCTCTGAACTTCTAAACACATGATTATATACATTATACATATGTATCATGCATATATTATATATTTATATTATGATTATGTTATATATTTGTACATACATACACGCAGACCCAGAATATGCAAGTTTGAATGGAAGGGGGAAAAGCTGGCAACTGAATGAATTACAGTTCCTAAAAGAAGAAACACAACATATGCTTTAAGGAAATTTTGTACTCTATGTGTTTATGTGGCAAGGATTAGAGACCATTGGGGACAAGCTTAAGCAAAATTTTTAATATGAAAGAAGGAACATAAAGGGGAAAGCAAAGCAAGTACTGCAGTTTGACTAGAATGTAAAGTGAATAAAAGGAAGAATAATATATATGTAAAAGTGTTGTCTGGGGGCAGGTTGTGAAAGATTTTAAATCTAGAGGAAGTTACAGAGGTTAACAGAATTTTAACAAAGTTAAATATGACAGACTTCTGCAGAAAGCTGAATGGAGCTAAAAAGAAATACTTTTTTTCTCAGTAATACATGGCACCTAGGGCATAAAGACTTATAATCAAATGCATCCTGTTCAATTCATGATACAATAAAAATTACAACCATAAAGTACCAAGAGTAGTTAGATTAAAAATAATTGGAAATTAAACAATGTAATCCTAAAGAATAAGTGGATCAAATAACAAATCATAGAAACAATCAATAGTTTCATCAAAGACAATGACAATAAGGGAAAGAACATATCAAAATTTATGGAATGCAGCCAAAGTAGTTCTTAGGGGAAATTTTATATCTCTAAATGCTTATATAAATAAGACAGAGAAAAGGGAGATCAAAGACATGGGAACATAATTAATAAAGCCAAAAAAAAGAAAAAAATTAATCCTAAAGAATGAGAGGAATCAAACAACAAAACATGGAAACAATCAATAATTTCATCCAAAAAAATTGACAATAAAGAAATAATATACCAAAACTCATGGGATGCAAACAAAGTAGGGGAAATTTTATATCTCTTATATATAAATAGAACAGAGAAAAAATGAGTTTAAAACTTTGGGCATTTAACTAAAAACCCTAAAAAAGAACAAATGTAAACTCCCAATTAAATACCAAATTAGAAATTTTCAAAATCAAAGGAGAGATTTAAAAAATGAAAGTAAGAAAACTCAAACTAATAAATAAAACTAAGCATTGACTTAATGAAAAAAATAGATAAACCTTTGGCAAATTTGACTAGAATAAGAAAAGGAGAACACCAAATTACTGGTATCAAAAAATAAAAAAAGGCAAATTCACCACCAATGAAGAAGAAAATAAAGTCATAATTAGGAAATATTTTTCTCAAAGTGTATGTCAATAATTCTAACAATTTTAATGAAATGGATGAATATTTACCAAAAAATATAAATCGCTTGGATGAACAGAAGAGAAAATATAATACTTAAATAACTCATTTTAGAAAAAGAAATTAAAGAAGCCATCAATGAACTCCCTAAGGAAAAAATCTCCAATACTAGATGGATTTGCAAGTGAATTCTATCAAACTTTTAATATTATATTAACTATTTGGGAAAATAGGCACAGCAGGAGTCCTGCCAAATTCCTTCTATTACACAAATATGGTGCTGCTATCTAAATCAGAAAAAGCCAAAACAGAGAAAGAAAATTATAGACCAATTTCCTTAATTAATATTGATGCAAAAATCTTAAATAAAATATTAAGGAAGTGATTACAGCAATTTGTTACCAGAATAATACATTAAGAACAAATTTATACCAGAATTTATACAAGAAATGTAGTGCTGGTTGGCATAATTGATCACATCAATAATAAAACTAACAGAAACCATATGATTATCTCAATAGATGCAGAAAAAGCTTTTGACAAAGCACAGTACTCATTCCTATTAAAAACGCTAAAAAGCAGAAGAATAAATGGAGTTTTCCTTAAAATGAAAAGCAGCATATATCCAAAACCATCAGCAAGCATTACATATAATGACAGAAGCTAGAAGCATTCCTAATAAGATCAGGGGTGAAACAAGGATGCCCATTTTCATCACTATACTAGAAATGTTAGCTTTAGCAATAAGAGAAAAAAATGAAGGAATTAGAGTAGGGATTGAGGAAACAAAACTTTCATTTTTTTGCAGTTGATATGATAGCATACTCAGAGTATTCTAGAGAATCAACCAAAAAAACTATTTGAAACAATTAACAATTTTAGAAAAGTTTCAGGATATAAAATAAACTCACATAAATCGTCAGCATTTCTATATGTTACCAACCAAGTCAGCAGCAAGAGATAGAAAGAGAAATTCTACTTAAAATAACTGTAGACAAAATAAAAAATATAGAAACCCACCTACCAAGAAAAACCTAGAAACTATAAGAACACAATTACAAAATATTTTTTCACACAAATAAAGTCAGATTTAAACAATTAGAAAAATGTCAATTACTTATGGGTTGGCCAAATTAATATAATAAAAATGACAATCTATCTCAACTAGTCTACTTAATCAGTGCTAAAAAAAAGAAAAAAGAAAAAAGAAAAAGAAAAGAAATAGAACTAGGAAAAATACTAACAATTTATCTGGAAAAAGAGAACATCAAGGATATCAAGGGAATTCATGAAAAAATTAAAAGGACAGTGGCCTAGCAGTACCAGAATTAAAACACTATTATAAAGCAGCAAACCATCTCATAAGCCTTATTTCTCAAATATATAGAGAACTGAGTCAAATATGTAAGAATACAATTCATTTTCCAATTCATGTATGGTCAAGGGATATGAACAGGCAATTTTTAGATGAAAGAAATATAAACCCATGAAAATGTGCTCTAAATCTCTATTGTTAAGAGAAATACAAATCAAAAGAACTCTGAGGTACCATCTCACACCCATCAGATTGGTTAAGATAACAAAAGAAGAAAATGACAAATTTTGGAGGAGATGTGGGGGAATTGGGACATTAATGCAATATCTGTGGAGTTGTGAACTTAATCTAACTATTTTGAAGAGCAATTTGTAACTATGCCCCAAAGGTCATAAAACTGCATATTCTTTTATCCAAGAATACCATCATTAGGTTGATATTCCAATGAAATCATAAAGAAATGAAAAAGGCTCACATATACAGAAATATTTAGTTTCTTTTGTGGTAGCAAAGAATTGGAAATTGAGGGGATGTTCATAAATCAGGGAATGGCTGAACAAATTTATGAAGGTAATGGAATACTATTGTGTTATAAGAAATGATAAGCAGGCAGATTTCAGAAAAACCTGGAAAGATTTACATTAACTAATGCTGAGTAAAGTGAGTAGAATCAGGAGAACAATATACATAGTAACAGCAAAAGTATGGAGTGATCAACTATAGCTCTTCTCATCAATACAGTCATCTAAGACATTTCCAAAATATTTGTGATGAAAAATACCATCCACATTCAGAGAAATAATTGTGGAGTCTCACTACAGATCAAAACCTACTATTTCATTTTTCTTAATTTTTTTATTTGTACTTTCTTATGGTTTTCCCTTTTGTGTTAATTCTTCTTTTATAATCTAATATGCAAATATGTTTGATATAATTGTACACGTATGTATATCCTATCTGGAATTGTTTACTATCTTGGAGAGGAAAAGTAGAGAAGGAGAAAAATATGGAACTCAATTTTACAAAAATCAATGTTGAAAATTATCTTTACATGTAATTGGAAAAATAAAATACAATTAGAAAACAACTATAAAATGGGAGTTGAATAAATATTTGTCTAATGAATCAAAAAAGTCAGAGGAGCACAAGAATTGCAGAACTGATCCAATATTAGGAAAACTATTAGCTTAACTGACTAAATCAAAAGAAAAAAAAAAACAGCAAAAATCACATGATGATATCAAGATATGCAGAAAAACCTTTTGACAAAATATAACACTCATTCCTCTTAGAAACACTAGAAAGTACAGGAATAATTGCAGCTTTCCTTAAAACTAAGGAGTATCTATCTAAAACTATCAGCAAGCATTATCTGTAATGGGCATAAGTCAGAAGAAGTCTTCCCAATAAGAAAAAGAGGTGAAGCTTCCAAGGAAGTCCGTTATCACCACTATCACTCCATAGTGTGCTAGCCATGGAAATCAGAGAAGAAATTAAAGGAATTATAATAGGCAATGAGAAAACAAATCTATTACTCTTCACAGATGATATGATGGATGGAATCCTAGAGAATCATCATCAACAACAACAAAAACAACAACAACAACAGAAAACTAATTGAAATAGTTCACAATTTCAGCAAAGTTTGGGGATATAAAATAAACCCACATAAATCATCAGCATTCCTTTATATCACCAACAAAGTCTAGCAGGAAGAAATAGGGAAATTGCATTTACAATAACTATAGATAATATAAAATATTTGGAAGTCTACTTTATAAAAAAATCTAGGAACAATATGAACACAATTACAAAATATCCCCCTTATCATTTCATATAGCACAATAGTATTCTATCACAATCATATAACACAACTTGTTCAGCTATTCCCCAAGCAAAGCATCCCTTCAATTTTCAATTATTTCTCACCACTAAAGGAATGTTTGTAAGAAAATATAAGGTAAAAATCATTCAGTAAAATAAATACAAGCTAAACATTGTTTTTAGTGTTCTAGGTCACTGGGAATCAGAGAAATAAAAATGATTCATGATTTCTTCACTTGCCCACTGCTTGCTCTATCCATACTACACTTCACTCCTTTACCTTCTTAACAGTCACTTCACTAGTTTAATAAACCACCTTCCTTTCAACACCTAATCAAAGTTGATAAAGTGAGAATATTGAAAGTGGAAAGAGAAGGAGTTTAATGATTGGATACTAATTAAATAGTATCTTAATCATATATTACTATAATAGAATAAACTACTCTGGAAGGAATGATCAATATTATTTGAATTTGAAGCATCATGAAATAAGGTAAAGTGAACAAAGAAGGGACAAAATGATACACAAATATATATATATATATATATATGCAAAAAAACTTTTGAAATCAAATATATTAAGAAATACAGGTAGTATTTTATGCAACTTAAAACCATACATTATTTTCATAATCATTAAAATCTAAATGTAGAAAGTGACATTTTCAATTGCAATCACAATATTATTTAACTTATTTTGATTCAGTACATGAGTTGAGGGAAATATTATTAGGGTATCTTTAGGAGTTTCCATTTTTTCAAAGGAGAAAACCATTAGTGAATTTTTTAAAATAGTCATGATTCCAGCTTTCATCTACTTTAATCTCAAAAGAATAATTTACATAGTTATAAAGAAACATAGTATACACAAAAGTTCTAAATTTTCTAACCCACATGACAGTATTTTCAATGTTTTACTATCTAACTTTTTCTCCCATAATAGTTTTAGAAAGCTATTAATCCTGATTTCCCAGGCATGGTAAGCAAGAGGTTGTTAGCTATATACCTAGATAGAGGAGAGAATACTGAGGCAATAAATCATTTTTCACCCTGCTCATTCATATCTGAGTGAATGTGTAATGACTATGGGAAAACAATGGAAGTCTTTTTACTACAATACAGGATCTATAAATAGAATCAGTTGAGATTTCTAGTCATGGGACACAATTTACCAATATATAAAATAAACCTAGAAATGTCCTTTTGGTCATTGAATTCATTCCACTTTGTGAAATAATATCTATGACCCTCATTTCAGATTATATTCTAAATATCTTCTTTCCTCTCTTTGCCATGTTTCTTCTGCTACATTTCATCCATAGCACTGTTCATCTCAATTAAAATATCTCTTTCCTGGGTTGTACTGCTTTCAAAATGTGCTTCCCCTTTTCTGAACTCAATGTTGAAATAACCACACTGATGAGCCACATGTTTGCTCAATTTATCAGCTTGTCTCTCTGGCCATAATAAGCCAAAGTACTAGCATTTTATGCATTACCATATGGTGTCAAAAGGTATTGAGCCCAAAGGGAGAGCTTGTCTACTAACAGAGAAGTAAAATGTCACCATATTCAAAGCCAATTAATCAGTTTTATAGGGCAAGCTTTAGGCTTATTGGACCTTTGATTCTTAGAGAAACCATTCAACATCTAAAGAGGTCAGTTAATCTGCAGTGTAGTGAATTTTTAAAGCACATTTAAACCAGTGTACAGTATCCATCAAAAGATACTTTTAATTTATTCTGTAGAATGTTATGGTTAATAAAAAAACAAATTATTTTTTAATATTGTTCAGCTTTGAGTTGTGCCCAATTCCTCAGCAGAGATGCTTGCTTGATAATATAAAGTTCATGGTTTATTCAACTACAGCAGCTGTTACAAACCCTAGGTTGTCATTATTTTGTAGCTCTTGAAAGAGATTTATAATCAGATTTTCAGTGCTGCACATATTTAGCCCTCAGATCTGTTCCTAAAGCAGTCATACTGATATTTTATTAGGCATCAATGAGGGGGGCAAAGATAATTTTATATTCGAAAGGAAACAAAGTATAAATAAAATGATTCTATAATACTTAGAAAAAATATATTTTTATAAAACTTTCTCTTTTCTACTAATCCTAGTTTGTTTTTTTTTAAGTTTGAAAATGACAAAATCTTTAACTACAATTTACACATTGATCCTATGTAAATTTGAATTAATTTCATGTCTATATTAAGATATAAATTTTAACATGCATTCCTTTTGCAAAATAATTCAAATTGATTATTTCACAATTGTAGTAAGAAAATCAAATTTTCAAATGTTTTCTCTCCTTCAATTTTCAAATATTTAATCAGTATCACTTAAATTCCATAGACCAAATAATATTAAAATTAGTCATTTATTCTAAATTTCTTCTAATTTAATGAATTTGCTCATGCTATCTTTTGAAAATGTTCATTTAATTTCATAGATCCTTAGAGATACAAAAGACCTCAGAAGTCATCTAGTTAAATTCCTTTCCAAATCATAATTCTCTTATAACATGTTGATCAATTATTTATTGAGGCTCTGCTTAAACACTGCTAATTATGTGGAAATTCACTATTCGTTTGTCTTTCTATTTGGGAATCTAATGTCTAATTATTAGGAAGCTTTTCCTCTTATTGAATCAAAATCTTCTTTCATATAACTTCCACCCCAATTAATGGTCAAGTATAACAAGTCTGATGGCCCTTCCCTGTGACAACTATTTAAATTTTTGAAATCTCAACTAAGTCTGAGATTATTCAAGTTCAACCTTCTAAGACTTTTCAAATAATGCACATGTGGCATCGTTTCTAGTTACTTTAACAATTCACATGCCCTTGTCTGAATATGTTCTATCTTGTCAATGTCCCTTCTAAAAAATGTGGTACCCAGACCTGGTACAATACTCCAGCTGGGAGAAATGACATTATGATTTTAAAAGATCTAATATATAGTGATGAATCTGAAAAAGTGAATTTTTATGGAAATAAATATGAAATCTTATATTTGGGTAGAAAAGGTAATTTCACAAGTATGGCATTTGTATATGTTTAAATAAGCAATTTGTCTGAAAAATATACAATGGCTTTATTTGAGTAAACAAAGTGATATGACCAACCAGAAAACTAGTGCTATCTTAGACTGCTTGTATTATAGCTTCTAAAAATCAGGAGAGGATAGTCCTAATTAGATGTTGGTATTCAGATTTGGGTATGACATTTACAGGAAGGACAGTGATAAATTGGTTGGTCTCCAAAGAAAGATGAGGTAAAAGATCTTGTGTGTCATATGAGCATTGGCTAGAAGAACAAAGGATGTTTAATCTGGAGAAAAGAAGATCCAGATAAGATATAAAGACTATCATGGGGAGCCAGTATGACTAATATCAATGGATGGAAACTGAAAAAAAATTAAATTTAAGCTTGATAACAGGAAAATCTTCCTAATAACTAGAACTATCCAAGGTGGTATACACTTTATCAGGTAGATAGCTCTTCCCCGTTGGGGATTTTCAAGAATAGGCTGAAAAATGATTCCTTGGATATAATACAATAGTGATTCTTCCTCAGGTGTCAGTTTGACCAGAAGATCACTAAAATACTTTCTTTTTTTTTTTTTTTTTTTTTTTTTTTTTTTTTTTTTTTTAAATTTTTTATTTAATAATTACATTATATTGACACTCATTTCTGTTCCGATTTTTTTCCCCTCCCTCCCTCCACCCCCTCCCCTAGATGGCAAGCAGTCCATTATATGTTGGATATGTTGCAGTATATCCTAGATACAATATATGTTTGCAGAACCGAACAGTTCTCTTGTTGCGTAGGGAGAATTAGATTCAGAAGGTATAAATAATCCGGGAAGAGAAACAAAAATGCAGATAGTTCACATTCGTTTCCCAGTGTTCTTTCTTTGGGTGTAGCTGCTTTTGTCCGTCATTTATCAATTGAAACTCAGGTCTCTTTGTCAAAGAAATCCACTTCCATCAAAATATGTCCTCATACAATATCGTTGTCGAAGTGTATAATGATCTCCTGGTTCTGCTCATTTCACTTAGCATCAGTTCATGAAGGTCTCTCCAAGCCTCTCTGTATTCATCCTGCTGGTCATTTCTTACAGAACAATAATATTCCATAACATTCATATACCACAATTTACCCAGCCATTCTCCAATTGATGGGCATCCATTCATTTTCCAGTTTCTAGCCACTACAAACAGGGCTGCTACAAACATTTTGGCACATACAGGTCCCTTTCCCTTCTTTAGTATTTCTTTGGGATATAAGCCCAATAGAAACACTGCTGGATCAAAGGATATGCACATTTTGATAATTTTTTGGGCATAATTCCAGATTGCTCTCCAGAATGGTTGGATTCGTTCACAACTCCACCAACAATGCATTAGTGTCCCAGTTTTCCCGCATCCCCTCCAACATTCATCATTATTTTTTCCTGTCATCTTAGCCAATCTGACAGGTGTGTAGTGGTATCTCAGAGTTGTCTTAATTTGCATTTCTCTGATCAATAATGATTTGGAACACTCTTTCATATGAGTGGTAATAGTTTCAATCTCATCCTCTGAAAATTGTCTGTTCATATCCTTTGACCATTTATCAATTGGAGAATGGCTTGATTTCTTATAAATTTGAGTCAGTTCTCTATATATTTTGGAAATGAGGCCTTTATCAGAACCTTTAACTGTGAAAATGTTTTCCCAGTTTGTTGCTTCCCTTCTAATCTTGTTTGCATTAGTTTTATTTGTACAAAGGCTTTTTAATTTGATGTAATCGAAATTTTCTATTCTGTGATCAGTAATGGTCTCTAGTTCATCTTTGGTCACAAATTTCTTTCTCCTCCACAAGTCTGAGAGATAAACTATTCTATGTTCCTCTAATTTATTTATAATCTCGTTCTTTATGCCTAGGTCATAGACCCATTTTGATCTTATCTTGGTATATGGTGTTAAGTGTGGGTCCATGCCTAATTTCTGCCATACTAATTTCCAATTATCCCAGCAGTTTTTATCAAATAATGAATTCTTTTCCCAGAAGTTAGGGGCTTTGGGTTTGTCAAACACTAGATTGCTATAGTTGACTATTCTGTCTTGTGAGCCTAGCCTTTTCCACTGATCCACTAATCTATTTCTTAGCCAATACCAAATGGTTTTGGTGACTGCTGCTTTATAATATAATTTTAGATCAGGTACAGCTAGGCCACCTTCATTTGATTTTTTTTTCATTAATTCCCTTGAGATTCTCGACTTTTTATTGTTCCATATGAATTTTGTTGTTATTTTTTCTAGATCAATAAAATATTTTCTTGGAAGTCTGATTGGTATAGCACTAAATAAATAGATTAGTTTAGGGAGTATTGTCATCTTTATTATGTTCGCTCGGCCGATCCAAGAGCACTTAATATTTTTCCAGTTATTTAAGTCTGACTTTATTTGTGTGGAGACTTTTTTATAATTTTGCTCATATAATTCCTGACTTTCCTTTGGTAGATAGATTCCCAAATATTTTATGGTATCAACAGTTATTCTGAATGGAATTTCTCTTTGTATCTCTTGCTGTTGGGTTTTGTTGGTGATGTATAAAAATGCTGAGGATTTATGGGGATTTATTTTGTAGCCAGCTACTTTGCTAAAATTATGAATTATTTCCAATAGCTTTTTGGTAGAATCTCTGGGGTTCTCTAGGTATACCATCATATCATCTGCAAAGAGTGATAGTTTGGTTTCCTCATTGCCTACTCTAATTCCTTTTATATCTTTCTCGACTCTTATTGCCGAGGCTAGTGTTTCTAATACGATATTAAATAATAATGGTGATAGTGGGCAACCTTGCTTCACTCCAGATCTTACTGGGAAAGGTTCCAGTTTTTCCCCATTGCATATGATGCTTACTGATGGTTTTAAATATATGCTCCTGACTATTTTAAGGAAAAGTCCATTTATTCCTATGCTCTCAAGTGTTTTTATTAGGAATGGATGTTGGATTTTATCAAATGCTTTTTCTGCATCTATTGAGATGATCATGTGGTTTTTGTTTGTTTGGTTATTGATATAGTCAATTATGCTAATAGTTTTCCTAATATTGAACCAGCCCTGCATTCCTGGTATAAATCCTACTTGGTCATAGTGTATTATCCTGGTGACAATTTTCTGTAATCTTTTTGCTAATATTTTATTTAAGATTTTAGCATCAATATTCATTAGGGAGATTGGTCTATAATTTTCTTTCTCTGTTTTCAGCCTACCTGGTTTAGGTATCAGTACCATATCTGTGTCATAAAAGGAGTTTGGTAGGACTCCTTCAATCCCTATTTTTTCAAATAGTTTATATAACATTGGAGTTAATTGTTCTTTAAATGTTTGGTAGAATTCACATGTAAATCCATCTGGTCCTGGGGATTTTTTCTTAGGGAGTTGATTGATAGTTTGTTCTATTTCTTTTTCTGAGATGGGACTGTTTAGGATATTTACTTCTTCCTCTGTTAGTTTGGGCAAGCTGTATTTTTGGAAGTATTTTTCTATTTCATTTAAGTTGTCGAATTTATTGGCATAAAGTTGGGCAAAGTAACTCCTAATTATTGCTCTAATTTCCTCTTCGTTAGTGGTGAGTTCTCCCTTTTCATTTTTAAGACTAACAATTTGATTTTCCTCTTTCCTTTTTTTAATCAGATTTACTAAGGGTTTGTCTATTTTGTTGGTTTTTTCATAGAACCAACTCTTAGTTTTATTAATCAATTCAATAGTTTTTTTACTTTCAATTTTATTGATCTCACCTTCTACTTTTAGAATTTCAAGTTTAGTGTTTGACTGGGGGTTTTTAATTTGTTCCTTTTCTAGCATTTTTAATTGCAAACCCAATTCATTGACCTTCTCTTTCTCTATTTTATACAAATAGGCCTCTAGAGATATGAAATTTCCCCTTATTACCGCTTTGGCTGCATCCCATACATTTTGGTATGATGTCTCATTATTATCGTTTTCTTGGGTGAAGTTATTAATTATGTCTATGATTTGCTGTTTTACCCAATCATTCTTTAGTATGAGATTATTTAGTTTCCAATTATTTTTTGGTCTACTTCCCCCTGCTTTTTTGTTGAATGTAATTTTCATTGCATCGTGGTCTGAAAAGGATGCATTTACTATTTCTGCCTTACTACATTTGAGTTTGAGGTTTTTATGTCCTAATATATGGTCAATTTTTGTATAGGTTCCATGAACTGCTGAAAAGAAAGTGTATTCCTTTCTGTCTCCATTACATTTTCTCCAGAGATCTATCATATCTAGCTTTTCTAGTATTCTGTTTACCTCTTTGACTTCTTTCTTATTTATTTTCTGGTTTGATTTATCTAATTCTGAGAGTGCAAGGTTAAGATCTCCCACTATTATAGTTTTACTGTCTATTTCTTCTTGCAGCTCTCTTAGTTTCTCTTTTAAGAATTTAGATGCTACCCCACTTGGTGCATATATGTTTAATATAGATAGTGCTTCATTATCCATGCTACCCTTTAGCAAGATATAGTGTCCTTCCTTATCTCTTTTAATTAGGTCAATTTTTGCTTTAGCTTGATCTGAGATCAGGATGGCTACCCCTGCTTTTTTGACTTCACCTGAAGCATAGTAGATTTTGCTCCAACCTTTTACCTTTAACCTGCATGTATCTCCCCGCTTCAGGTGTGTTTCCTGTAAACAACATATTGTAGGATTCTGGCTTTTAATCCATTCTGCTAACCGCTTCCTCTTTATGGGGGAGTTTACCCCGTTCACATTTATGGTTAGAATGACCAATTCTGTATTACTTGCCATCTTGTTAACCCCGGTTTATGCTTTCCTCCCTTCTTTCCCCTTTCCCCCCTTCCAAGTATTAAGCTTGTGAGCACCCCTTGCTTCTCACAGCCCTCCCTTTTTAGTGTCCCTCCCCCCGCCTTAGAGTTCCTCCCCCTATCTTACCCCTTTCCCTCCCAGTTCCCGTATTCCCTTCCGCTTAGCTTATTCCTTCCCTTTCCACTTTTCCCTTCTCACTTTTCAATGAGATGGGAGAAGTTTCACCATAGATTGAATATGTCTTAAGATTTTTCACTTAAAGCCAATTCTGAAGGCAGTAAGATACCCACTATATTCATCCCCCTCCATTCTTTCTCTCAGATATAATAGGTTTCCTATGCCTCTTCATGAGATGTACTACCCCCACTTTACCCTTTTTCTGGTACAATGTCCTTTCCACATCAATTTCTAGAACAAGGTATACATGTATTCTTTATGCATCTATATAGTCAAAATATAGTTCCCAAGATTAATCTTTACCTTTTTAGATTTCTCTTGAGTTCTATATTTGTAGATCAAACTTTTTGTTAAGTTCTGGTTTTTTCATCAGAAATAGATGAAATTCGCTTACTTCGTTGAATGTCCATCTTCTTCCCTGGAAAAAGATGCTCATTCTCGCTGGGTAAGTTATTTTTGGTTGCATACCAAGTTCCTTAGCCTTTCGGAATATCATATTCCAGGCCCTTCGATCTTTTAATGTGGATGCTGCCAGATCCTGGGTGATCCTTATTGTGGCTCCTTGATACTTGAATTGGGTTTTTCTAGCCGCTTGCAATATTTTTTCTTTCATCTGAGGGTTCTGGCATTTGGCCACTATATTCCTTGGTGTTTTGATTTTAGGATCCCTTTCAGTGGGTGATCGATGAATCCTTTCAATGTTTATTTTTTCCTCTGTTCCTATGACTTCTGGGCAGTTCTCTTTGATAATTTCCTGGAAGACAGTGTCCAGGCTCTTTTTTCATCATGTTTTTCTGGGAGTCCAATGATTCTCAGATTGTCTCTCCTGGATCTGTTTTCCAGGTCTGTTGTCTTTCCCAGAAGGTATTTCACATTTTTCTCCATTGTTTGATTTTTTTGGATTTGCTTGACTGATTCTTCTTGTCTCCTCGAGTCATTCAATTCCACTTGTTCAATTCTGATTTTCAGTGAAGTATTCTCTTCACTCACTTTTTTAAAATCTTTCTCTAATTGTCCAATTGAGTTCTTTTGTTCTGTGGAATTTTTTTCCATTTCGCCAATTTTGTTTTCCAGTTCACTAATCCTATTTTTCAAGGATTTTACTTCTTTATCCACTCTCTCTTTAACTGACTTCTCCAGGCTCTTTTGCCAAGCCTCCCTCTCCTTTTCCCAAGCTTCCTTCTCCTTTTGCCAAGCCTCACTCTGCTTTCCCCATTTTTCTTCTAGCTCCCTTGTGAGAGCCTTTTTAATCACTTCTATGAGGTTCATCTGTGCTGAGGAACAGACGATCTCCTCCTTTGGGGAATCACCTGGGGACTGCCTGTTTTTAGTCTCCTCAGGATTTAGAGTCTGCTCTCTATCTGTGTAGAAGCTGTCTAGGGTTAAAGTCCTCTTCAGCTTCTTGCTCATTCTGTCTATTAATCAGAGACAAACTACCAAAGAAAAACAGAAAAAACTGGAGTCTTTCTTTGGGGGGGGCTGGGTGTGTTATCGAGCTTCCTCTACAGACTGCAGGGGGCAGCAGTGAGGCACTAGCAGGACTGTGCTGCGCCTGCGCTCTGAGATCCCAAAGCGTGCTGAGTCACTGAGGGGGGGGAAAAGGGGGGGCGGCCAGGTCCTGAGAGACTCCAGCTGTTTGCGGTTGTGTTCTTCACCCCGGTGTTTTTAGCTTCTCTGCTGGGCTATTGACTTGCTGCAGGTTCCAAACCTGTAGCGAAGCTCTCCCCGCAGAGACAGCTGCGATCACTCCCCACCCCCTCTCCAGTCTGCTCCCGTGCTCTCACTGCCGCTGCCCTCAGCCTGCGCCCGATCTAAAACCGCCCCAGCCCTCCAGTAAAGACAGACCTTTCTTGGCGGATCTCGAGGATGGCTTCTCTTGGTAACTATTTGTGGGTTTTTTTTTCAGTCAAGCATTGATTCAGAGGCTTGTAATGAAGTGGATAGTGAGAGAAAGCGCGGAGCTTATGCAACTGTGAGCCTCCTCTCCGCCATCTTAACCGGAAGTCAAAATACTTTCTAATTCTAAAATATTATGATTCTGTGGCCAGGAAGAATATAACAAAGCACTCTAATTCTGGATAGTAAGTACATACTAAATACTTGCTTTTTGGCATTGTCTTTCAATTAGTACATCCTATGAATTTATTCTTTTAGCTATCATATCATAGTGCTTATTCATGCTGACCATGTTGTCCTCTAGAAAATCTAGGATTTCTTCACATGAATTATTTTGAATTTCTCCTTCTAAGAATTTTTGGAACACAAGTATAAGATTGAACATATATCTCTATTAAATTTTTCCTTATTAGATTCAACTCACTGTCTCAGACCATCAAAATATTTTTGGATCTCAAATCTGTCATCCAATATATTGACTGAACTCCTCCTCCTCCCCACCAGTTTTGTGTCATCTATAAATTTGACAAATACACCTTCATCTAGGACACTGGCAAAAATGCGGAACTGAATGAGTCATAGGACAGGGAATTGAAGCACTTTTTAAAAAAGATATCTTTCATTGTTGACAACAATCCATGAATCAACACATTTTTCCCTTAGGTCTATCAAAAAAATCTGAAATCACCTAATTTTACTTTTATTCAGTACACATTCTTCATTCTTGTTCAGAAATGTGAATTTTTTGTCAATTTTCTCAAGAGTTATTCATAACTCTACCAAAAAAGGAAATGAAGTTTACAGGTATGATGTTCTTAATGATGGCCAACAATAGTCAACTTTTGCTTTTGCAAATGATCATAAACCATCTATTCTTTAACCTATAATTTTAACTAACTACCTTACTTTATTTGAAAATAATACAATATCTATCTATTTGCAGTGGTGTTCAATAAGATTTCTTGAAGATCAGGGGTGACTTGAAAATTTGTTATTGTTTTCCGTAACAAGAGAAGTAGTTGTTTTGTTTTGTTTTTCTGAGTCAGTGGGATTACATTAATTTAGCTCAGAGGGATTATACTAATTTAGGGCAGCCAAATGCTATGATAATAAATCATCACTTATATTAAATTTCAAATTCTTGTTAACCATTTTGTCTTACTCATTCTCATTTATAGCTAAATTTGTAAAATAAGAGTTGCATAATTTCATTCTCCCTGTTCATTACTATTGTCTTTCCATTTGCACCAAGAAAGGTTATTTTCCTTTCTTCAATCTTTTTCTTGATCTAATATAGCTTAAAAGCACTATTTTAAAATTATTTAATATTTCTTTGAAATTTTTTATATAATCTCCATTTGCTCACTCAATTAAACAAATAATCATGAACCAAAAAATCATCAGCAATAAGGAACAAAAGAGAAAACTGTTAGGATGTTCAAGAAAAAGACTTATGCCCCTGACAAAGGAGTATAATACAGTGGTGATGAAGAACTTCAATAATATGGACATTCTGGAACTGTGCCCAAATCAGAGCAACTAATAATTGCTTGGTTTGCTTTTATGATGATTCTGGACTAACCAATAAGGAAAAATAGGTCTCTGGATCTGAATCTCATTAAGATGAAGCATCTACTTCATGAAATAGAAATGAGGGCACCTTATGGATACCTCACTGCCATGATAATCATAAAAATAATCATAATTGAGATGATGCCATGAAATTATTCAATTAGATATCATGTTATAATTAAATGAATTCCCCTTTAACTGAATTATTTGATGAAAGAGAAACATGTAGCATAAAAATAAAGTGAGAGAAAAAAAAGTAAAGTGGACCAAAAAAGCAGAGTATAAAGAGCAAATGTGTCTCTTTCATAAAGAATTAAATGTGGTGTCAAACACTGTGCCCTCAGAGTGGAAGTCTTACCAGGCAGCCACCTGAAGTAAAAGGAGAAATTAGAAAGAAAAATCAATATTTTACCACTAAATGTATAAATACCACTAAAGAATTTCATATTATAGGACACAGAAACCTTTGACAGAGTTCTATAAATGGCAGTGTCATATACCCATATTTTTAAATATATGGATAAAAGGCTTAGAATTCTTCATGCCAATACAAATTTCAGAAGATGCTACTCTAAGCTTTTAATTTTCACAAGGATTTATTTTTTTTTCTTTTTTGTGTAATAACCACTAACAAACACAGAATAATATGATGTCCATAGACTACTCTAAGAATAGGTTCCAATATATTAATTCATTAAAATATTTTTTCTTTGTAAACAATCTAGTACAGCATGCACAAAGTAATCATAACCCCATGCCAGGCCCTCCGAACCTGTTTAAATCAGAATTAGTTTAAACCATGATTTGATTCAGTTCAGTTGAACATTTATCAAGTGCCTTTTATTTGTAAGCACTGCCCTGGATATTGGGACTAAAAAGATGAAAACAACAACAACAACAACAACAACAACAACAAAAAAAAACAGTCTCTGTATTCAAGGACTTTATGTTCTAAGGAGAGAAAAAATAAAACATATATGCAAAAAGATATAATGACTATGTTCAGGTATTTGAAGGATTGTCATGTGGATTATTAATTACACTTCCTCAACAAAACCACAAGGGGAAGACCTAGAGACAATGGGGAGAACTTGCAAATTAGGAAAAAAAAATTAAAGTTGACAGAAAAAATGGTTTTATAATAATGAGAGCTATTCCAAATGGAAAGGGGATGAGGTAGTGGGCTTTCTTATCACTTGAAGTAATTCCTTAATATGATTCCTTGTCCTGCTACAGATAGATTTCTTTTTCAGGTTTGGACTGGGCTCAATTTCCTCTGAAGTCCTTTCCAGCTCTGAAGTTCTATGATACTGTAATATTTGACACTAGTTATTGTGTTAGGAGAAAAAGAAAAATCCCAACCAAGGCAAATAAGGAAAAGTTTCATAGAGAACATGATATCAAAGGATGAGAAGAATTTCGACAGCTGAAAATTAGAAGGAAGTTTATTCTAAGCATGGGGTCAGCCTGCATCAGCCAATGCCCAGAGGCAAGACTGGGCAAAATGAGATCACTGTCAAGTTTGGTATAACACAGAGATTGTGGAAGAAAATGCAATAAAATAAGAAAAAAAAATGTAGGTTGGATTTTTTTTTAAAAAAATTATCTTATAAACAATAGGAACAGAATCTGAAGTATCATGGTCAGCCTTATTCCTGAAAAAGAAATTATTTTGGCAGCTATATGAAGGATTGAATATGAGGAATAGAGTTTATTTGAAAAGTAATTAAAATGGTTAAGGGAAGACATAATGATGGGCTCTAGGGATGGCAATGTAAGTAGAGAAAGAAGGGGATTAATGAATGATAGATTGTGAATATAAGATTGACAGGATTTGGCAAGGAATTAAATATTAGGGAATGAGGGAAAGGGAAGATAAAAAAAAGCAATAGGTTTTTCTAGTTACCTATCTGATAAAGCCTCCCCTACCATATACCACTAAATTAGCTTTTATTATAGTTTTACATATTTATATTGTTATTATTGCTGTTGAGTCCTTCATTTGGGTCCAACTCTTTCTGATCCTGGCACCATAGCACAATAATACTATCCATGGGTTTATCCTGAGGCTGTATTTGAATTCAGGTTTTTCTGACTCCAGGCCCAGGATTTTGTGTGTGTGTGTGTGTGTGTGTGTGTGTGTGTGTGTGTGTGATCTCTCCAATTAGAATATATGTTCGTTGAGGACATGGAATCTACCATTTTTGTTTCTATATCCCCAGTATCGATATCTCAGTGCTTGGAACACAGTCAACAATTAATAAATGTTTCATTTTAACTCTTCTCTTAAACAAAATATCTGGGTAATTTCTAGATAAGATAGTTACTTAAATAGGAAGCAGGCTTCCTAGCTTCTACATACCTATTCCAGTAAAACCCCAAAGTTCATATCAGACTGAATAATGGTCCAATAAGAAATCATATTGTCCATTTCTCCCACCATAGAATCACAGAAAACATCAGCCAGAAATCCTTGAGTAACAGGAAAGGAAGGCCCTCGAGCAAAACTTGCTATGGGACATATAGCTTGCAAAACTCGGTGTTCTGAGGCAGCAAGAGGGAATGGATCTCCTGAGAAAGCCCGAGAGTGGTTAGAAAGATTCTGAATAAAGAATTAGAAAGCCCCAAGAAGCAGCAATAAGACAGTGCCCAACACAGTCCTGACTAATTTGGTGCTACAATGTTTAGAAGTGTAAAGACCAGGACCATGTTCTCCAAAATTGTTTTCTGAAACACCAAAGACATCCCTGAGGAATAAATGCTCTAAAACTCAAAGTTCTAGGGAGACTGAACCCCAGCAGGTATAGGTCAACAGAACAACCTAAGAAACTCAAAGGGAGACTAAGTAGGGAAGACCACCCAACCCAAGAGCTCATCAGGGATAGACCCAAGTTTTGGCACAAATTTAGGAAGTAAAGCTAAAGAATAAATCAAAGACCCTGATCAGTATCAAAAATTCATGTCTTCATGACATGTCTTATTTTATCTTTTTTTTAAGACAAAAAAAAATAAAATAAAGACTACATGAATATGTAGAAAACATAAAACAAGATTTCTTTTTAATGAAATAAAAGTTCCTGAGGAAAGAATTAGAAGAAAAATAAATATATTATAAAGTAATAAACCACCACACCTTTATCTTCATTTATTTTGTGATCCCAAACTATTTTACCAGTATAGTTTATTTAATTTTAGGGGGCTAAACTCCCCAGGTCCATCTTTACATTGTAGACACTGTACAGCCTGTCACCCATTACATTGGCAGAATATCCCAGTGTTATTCTTTGCTATCATAATCTTCAAAAAAATCTAATATCAGTGCATTCTACTCTGAGGCATCTAAATAGATCTACTACATGAAACTACTGATTCCACAGTGAAACTCTCAAAGATTTTTGAAGGTCACCAAGGACAACATAAAATCAGACTATAGTCCCTCATTTTTTAGAATTCAAATATCAATAAGAAAGATTGGGAAAAGTCATACTTCTCAACATATTAAAAAAATTAATCATTGAACATCTTGTGTTGAGTCCTGAATAGGCACTATGGAGGACACAAAAACCTAACATTATTTCTACCCTCAAGAAAGTACACAAGTCAAGTATAATAGAAACAGATTCCAAATGTTTTTCTTTCTTTCTTTATTTATTTTATAATAACTTTTTATTGACAGGATTTCAAATGTTTATGCAAAGATTTCAATCTAATATTTTCAATTTACAAATAAGGAAATTGAAGCTCAATATGATTAGATAACTTGTCCCAAGTCACATAAGCACAATATCACAAATTTTTTAAATTCAGAACCACATTGAAATTTTTTTCCAAAGTACCACATTTTTTCTGTAACAAATCATTTTCAAAATTCAAACTTGTTAAAGTAAAATAATGCTTAATTTCAACTTTCTTTGTTTTTGTTGTTTTTTTTCTCCCCCCTGGAAAATGAGTTTTATTCTCTTCTTTACAGCAAAGTTGTGCTGCAAATTATCATTTTCTCTGACCATTTCTCATGTTCTCTTCTTTGAGATGAATTATCTTAGTCACCATCAGATGATGGACCTGCCATTAAAATAAATACTGTTATTTTATGCCACTAAAACACTACATGGATAGCTATCCATCTGGTAAGTCTACATATCCTTTTGTTAATGGAATATTGTCTGAACTGTCCTGCTTTGTTTATTAACTCTTTCTGTGGGCAAGTATGAGAAACTCTTACTTGTCCCAGGACACAGACTCTGTTACAAGCTTCTAGATAAGATACAGCAACAAGTGCTCTGTCTTCACTTCTTAACTGGGGAATCCATACATTATGACTGGGAAAAGACTTATGAGGGAAAAAAGCCCTAATATGAGATACCAGAGAGTTTTCTAAATGTTTTAACAAAAGATTAAACAATAACACAAGGAAGGAAATATGAGAAATATTGATGAAAGAACAAACTGAGATACAACTAACTAGTCAATGAGCATTCGGGGGAGGGAGAAAATTGGTTGGGATGAAGAGAGGCATGTACATCACTGAGCTAGGTAGACTAGATGACCCCTGAGATCTCTTCCAGTGCTGAATTCTTGGATTACATATGAATCCTGATAAGATAAATTAGGACAAATTCTGGATAGGTTCTTTTTCTAATCTTCATAAAGAGCCACAAATCAACTGTAGATAAAATATATATGAATTTTTATTATAATCTAATAAGACAAATATTTATTAAATGCTTGCTGTCACTGTTACTAGATTCTAGGAATGGGGAAGGGATAGTATAGTTGAGATAAAATGCATTTCTTTTTCTCAGAAAACTTAGTGTCAAATAGATAGGTACTGGGGTTAAGACATATACAGTTTGTGTTAAGACATTGTTATTTGATTAGGATATTGGGGGATTACATATAAGATTTTAGAGGAAAGGTCATTAACAACTGGGAGAAACCAGAAAAGGTTTATTAGAAGAGGCATCATTTGATATGGTCTATAAAGGAAAGAAGAGAATTCAACAGGCAAAAATTAAACAAGAATGTTTGTGACTGAGCATAACTTGAGTAGAACATGAGGGTCATAGATCATGGAAGATGCTCAGGGATCAAAGAGTGACCTAATTTGGCTATGTTGCTTTGTTTGAACTACCATTCTCTAACTAAAGCAAGTATGGATACTTTGCACATTTCCAAAGCACAAAGTACTTCACAACATTTATTAAATGTTTTTATAGTTTTGAGCCCTTAGGAAAGATTCTCTTAATATTAATAAACTCAGTCACTGAAGTACCAAGAAAATAGTCAAAATGAAAGCTATGACTTGAGTCAGGTTATCTCAGTGCTAGTCAGTCAATAGATATATTTTAAGCATCTACTATGTATTAGGTATTATATGAAGTTCTGGAAATAACAAAGAAAGAAAAAAGAACAGTCTGCTCTCGGTAAGTACACCGTGTCTCTTCCATAAAGCCAATGTTTTTTTCTCTACTGCACTACTTGAAAGTTGGATGAAAGAAAATAAGTGAATTTCCCTCACCATTTCTCATTCTTTCTACCCTCTGTCCTTGCCTATGTATGGCATGGAACTATGGTCTGTGAAGTCTGTAAGGACCATAGTTGCTCTGCAGTCAGGGTGATTATGTATGAATGTAGAACACGTGTACATTCTCTGAAGCATCCAAAAGCCTTCTCGTGTCAAAGCATCTTTTAAAAAGATACAAAGAGATTTTCTCTTATTCCTCTTAACTTCAGAATAGTCCATTTTCACTGAAACAATCAGGAGGTCAGGGACTGAGACACTGGATGGACATACAAGAGCAAGAAGGAGGAGGATAAGTAATAACAATCACTTCCTTTTTAGATTTTCCCTAGTGTTGCCTCTTAAATAAAAAGCCAACAATTTGCAAACAGTTATAAAGAGACATAAATTGGCAGAGAAAATAAAAAAGGAAAGAAAGAAAGACATAATTTCTTCTTTTCAGCAGAAAGAAAATGACAGACTAGCTGACCTGAACCAACCTTATAGCACAAAACAAGATGTGCTTCCTGGTTACTGGAGCCGAAAAGAGTACTTGGAATCAGCTTTAGATCTCTCTGAATAAAGGGAAGAAAACCTCCAATTTTAGGAAGATAAGAGCAGCAAAGTAGCATAGGAAATAATTCACTCTATCTTCTAAGGGAAAAAATCATCACTCCATCTCAGAAATAAAGTTATAGAAGTGCATTCATGTATCACGATGAAAGGGAGAGTCTTAATAGGAACTTCTCTCCCTCTTATCCTTCAACCTATAGCATGACTTGAGAAAGACTTTTTTGGTTCACAGTAAGTTTCTGGACATGACCTCAAAGTTCATCTCACTCATCACTTGCAGTACAATAACATTCTGCACATTCACAGATGGAGTTGAATGACATTTTTCTTCTTCCTTGTAAATAAGAATGAGTTAAAATTTCATATATTAAAATTCTTCACTTCAGAGAAAGAAAAGGCAAACTCTGATCCAATGTTGATTTATCCAGTTTTTTTTAATAGCTCTCTCTTTCCAACTAACCATAAACACAGATGACTTGAATGTTTTATAATAATAATGTAATAATAATAGCTCACATTTATATTTTATATTTACATTATGATTTGAAAAGTGGATTTTTCTCTCATTCCCTCTGTATTATACATATTATTTTCAGTAAGGCTCAGTGACCTTTAAGATTTAAAAACTCTACAAATATAGTATGTTATGCCTAGTATCCCAGCTCAGTAAAGGGTTGTATTACAAACCACATTTGATCCACAGAGAACAGAAACTGCTTCTCCTCTTTCTTTTAACTCACTGAATAGGTAACTCTTCTTGTCTCAGTCACCAAATTTGTGTGACACAGCCCTAAGTCATACAGGCCAACAAGGAACTGCTGTCACCTCAAGTGCAAATCTTTGTAGCAAGAAGTTGGAGCACATGTTCCCCCGAAACTAAATCACAATGCTCAACTTCCAGTCTAACCTACTATTACCAATACATCATATTAACAGTGAAGTAGGTACCACAGTTATTCTCTTCTTCATTTAAAAAATGAGGAATTAAATTCTGGATCATATAGCTTCTAAGGGTCAAAAGCGGGATTACAAATCAGTTCTTTTCTAATTCCAAATCCAATTGTCTTTCCACCGTGCCATTCTGCCTGGATAGTCACCCCAAATTCAAGCCCAGGTTTACTATCTCCAAATTATCAACAATAAAATTTTAGTATACTTGTATAGAATCATATGAGAAAATCTAATTTATACCTACAAGAATGATTAGAAAATTGATCAGACAGGAGCAGTCAAAGAACAAGAAAAAAATGTTTTGAGGCAGCTAATATTATTTTTAGAAGAGAAATGTGTGACAAGACAATGGAAAACAAAAATGATTTAAATATCATCTATTTTGAAAAATAGCCAAAAAAATCAATTTCTTTGGGAAATGGACAATTTAGGTAATTTGCAGTTGGGCAAAATGGCTGTTAAAAGCTCTGTTGAGATCATTCTTAAAAAAAAAAAAAAAAAAACTATGAACTTAATGAACATTCATAAAGATTATCATATGCCTACTTCACAGTATTGTCATGAGGATCAAATGGGAAATTACTTGTTTAAGAGAGACAGAAAAAGACAGAGAGACAAGAGACAAAGAGAGAACACTTAGAACCATACTGGTATGTGGTAAACAATGTATAAACGTTTATTTCCTAATTTCCTCTCCTTATTGTAATATCTAAATAATGTATTAAACTTCTACTATATAGTTTGTTTCTTAAAATATATAGTCACACTCCTCTGATTCATACTTTCAATATAAATCCCTCTGTTTGACATTTTAAAACTTTGACAATCTGACTCCAATCTATCTTTTCACTTTTATAACATAATGCTTCTCTTCAGGTACTCTATATCCTGGCCATACAGATGGTCTTGCTGTTCCATAGATAGAATACTCTATCTTCTAGCCACATATACAGGGCAACCTCCACCCATGGAATGCACTCCCTCTTCATCTCCATAGTTTCATATCTTAGGACAGTGGTGTCAAATTCAAACAGAAATGAGAGATGGGGACCATTAAGCCATATATAAAGATGCCCATAGGTGCCTGCACTCAGAAGTATTGTGGGATTTATGTGTGTCTAACACAGGGATCCTCAAACTACGGCCCATGGGCCAGATGCAGCAGCTGAGGACGTTTATCCCCCTCACCCAGGGCTATGAAGTTTCTTTATTTAAAGGCCCACAAAACAAAGTTTTTGTTTTTACTATAGTCCAGCCCTCCAACAGTGTGAGGACTCCTTAGAATGTATTGTTTGCTTCAAAGTTCAACTGATTGTATCAACTTATCTGTTACCATTTCCTAACTTCCCTTTAAAAACTATATTGTAAAATGTAAATTCCTTAAGAACAGGTTTTTATTTTCTGTCTTGGTAGTCACAGTGCCTAGTGGTAAAAGCTTAGCATATACTGATCACTTAATAAATATTTGCTTGTTTAATTGATTGCTTGATTGAATAAGAAATTATCCTTTTACTCGAGTCCTTATAGAAGCTTTTTCCATTTCAATCATGTAATGTTTATGTTTTTGTATTATCATAAATAATCAATTTTTTATCCTCCATTTAAAAAAAAATTCTTCACAAAGTCAATCTAGAAGAAACATCCACCATGTCACATGAAATGTATAAAAATGCAATGGCTTATGACAATGTTTTAGCTCTCTCAGTTTGAAGGATGTAAAATCATTGTAAGGAAAACGATTTACAATCCCCTTCCTGTGTTTCAGTTTGTACATAATTTATTTTATTTTTTTCAAGGATAAATACTGTCAACGTAAGTTATGAAGTATATTTAGAAAGCAGATTTTGCTAAACATTGGCACAGTTGCTTAACAAAGTTATTACAATCTCATTTGAAAAATATTAAATATAAAATTATTTCAACATGTGTATAAATTAAATGTTATTTTATTAAGAGGTGAAGAACTAACTTATAATACTTCTTGAGGTCCAAACAATTTTTAGTGCAATGGCTTTGTATGTGCAATGGCATGAGTAGAAGTCTGGGGTTTAAATACCAATTTTGTCTCTTTGTTACTATTTAAACTGGGAATAAATTAAATTCTCCTATTCTCAGTTTCCTTATCTGGAAAATGGAAATTATTAAATCCTCAGTATTACAATATATACCTCAATGTTGCTACAAGGATTAAATGAGACAATGAATGAAAAGCACTTTTAACTGTAATATATGATCTCAAATAGATCATTATTTCTGCTAAAATTATCTTGTGTTGATAGGTGGGTCCTTTAAAAAAAAATGCAAACTCATTGGTACAGTGGATAAAGCACCAGGCCTGGAGTCAGAAAGAATCACTTTTGTGAATTCAAATTTAGATTCAGACATTTACTAACTGTATATATATATATATATAGGCAAACCATTCATTATTTTTGCCAACAAAAACCAAAACTGGCTCATGCAGAGTCAGTCAAAACTGAAAAACGACTGGATAAAATAAGTTTCCTTTTAAAATATGTAATATACTATCCTTTTCTCATTAATTTTTCAGTTCCCATTCATTTAAACATTATCTAGTTATTTTGGGGGGATCCAAAGCTGTTGGCAGAAAATATTTTGTTAAGCACAGTTTTATCTCATTATTGTTGTTATTGTTTGTCCTTTATTTCTTGAAGAGGACCATGACCACAAGGAGGTGATGCCATGGCATGCAAATAAGTAGAATTTAAGTAAGGGAGAGCAGTCGTTTACCTCACTTTCTCCTCTGGTGTCTTTGGACTCAGTGACAAGATATAGCAGCCCTGCTGCAGTGAGAGACCTTGCCTTTCTTAAGCTAAGGTCTTTCAAGCTAAACTTAAGGTCTCAGTTTGACGGAGGCAACACTCAATCAGTGATCAAGGTTAGGTAAGAAATGAGACAGAGAATGGCCTCTTTTATCTAGTCAAAAAAATTAGACAGAGAATGGCCTTTTTTATCTAGTCTAGGTCATCTTTTATCTAAATACTTCTACATGCATATGTGAGAGGGGAAGACCTTCAAGGTTTCTGGCCAAAAGAGAACCAGTTACTGTGGGTACTCTGCACAAAGGAATGCAAATTTTGATCCCTGAAACCTTGCAAGATATCTTGGGGTTTACAGGCTACATTTCTTAAAGATCATGCCTTAAACCCAAATCACTCTGACTCTCATTGATCGACCACCTGTCTATCAGCACTTAATGGAAACACAGAAAGTACTATTTACCTTAATGGATGAATCCTGAAGTAAAGCACATAGCAATGAATGAACATCCAAAAAAAAAAAAAAAAACATGAAGGGGGAGGTTTGGAAGAGTCAGAAACCTTATCTTCCCTGAAATTACAAAATGTATTCATTAAATTTGATTGGTTTAGGATTTTAACCCATTACCACCACCTGGGTTTCCCTCTAACAGTCGTAAGGATGATTTTATGAAGATAATAATGCTAATCTATGTGAACATCAGGATAACTTCTGACTTTCTTGTAATTAAGTGTAATGGGTAACTGAGGATGCTAACAATCTCAATCCATTAAAAACAATTTAAGAATCAGCTCCCCCTCTAAAGCTCTCTTCTCATGCTTCTTCCTAATGTGGAAGTAGTTCTAGATTCAAGAAAGTTATGCTACAAACAAGTCTTTTCAAGCTGGG
The DNA here is from genome assembly GCF_016432865.1 of Antechinus flavipes. Classification (NCBI taxonomy): domain Eukaryota; kingdom Metazoa; phylum Chordata; class Mammalia; order Dasyuromorphia; family Dasyuridae; genus Antechinus; species Antechinus flavipes. The sequence goes on from NC_067400.1 coordinate 142,979,212, forward strand.
GGTTGGAAGATCAAGAAAGTCATTATAAAGGACAAATCACTAAAGATGAGCTTGGGAGGAAATAAGAGATCTTGAGGTGGAAGTGGAGGAAGAAAGCCTTCCAGACATGGGTGACTGATAGCTTACACAAAGAATATAGGGAAGAGAGATCAGTTTCTGTATGTGAACAAATAGAAAAGAAGACAAATTGGGTAGATTATAGTGTATGTGAAGGGAACTAATGTATATTAAGTGTGGAAAGGCAAGGCAAGTTGAAGCTGCATCTGTGAAAAAAAAAATGGATTACAGAAAGTACAGACTTGACATAAGAAAACATCATTTACAAGGCTATTACAATAGTCCAAGTGAGAGATTGTAAGGATTTGAACTGAGGTGTTGTTTATGAATTGTTGTTTGTCCTTCATTCTGAAAGAGGACCATAACATCAGGGAGGTGATGACATGACATGCGAGTGAATTGGATTTAAATGAGGGAGGCTGAGCAAAGTCCCTGTTTCACTTCCTCCTCCACACTCATCTGGGTTCAGTGGCTAAGTATAGATCCAGATGACTGGAAATAGCTCTAGATGAAATGGAAGACTTTGGTCTTTTTAAGGTAAGGTCTACAACAGGTCTCAGGTTGACTGAGGCAGCATCCCATCAGTGATTAAGGCTAGGTTGCAACTGAGGCAAAGAACAGTCTCTTTGACCATCAAAATAAAATCTAAATAAATAAATCCTTAATAAATGGTTACTGACTAACATTTCCCCTATATATACATCAATTACATAATCTCTTTTTTCCAGAAAATTGCTTTGTACCTCTTCAGAATAGTATATCAAAGAGGGAAAAAAGACATGAGAAGGTTATAGTTTCCGGTTTAAAAACCTTCAAAAACTCCCACGGTTTAAGTGACCAATGCCTAAATCTTGATATCCAGGATATACCACAATGATCCCAAAATGAATTTACAACACTTTCCCAGTATTTATGTTTCATTTCTTACATTCAAGTCTTTCCTTTGATCCATACTGCATGTAAGAAACCCTGGGTAGCTTCTGAGTATTACAGACAAATTTATAAAACCATAAGATGCAGGAAAGGCATTGATTTGTATTGGTAGAAATGAAGTTTCTTTACCTAGGAATTCCCTCTTTTTAAATCCAATCCATTTCTCTCTATCTCTTCTAACATTCATACATTGAGTCAAACTAAAAGATTCTCTATTCTCCACATACTATAAATATTCTGCTACATTTGTGCCTACTTTGCTTGGAGTCTTCGTCCTGCCAAAATGATGGATTCCTGACATCTCCATCTATAGCTGCCTGTGAGTAGAAATATGATACACACTAGAAATACTGTGAAGGCAAAATCTACAAAACTAAATATCTAATTGGTGGATGAGGGAGAATGCAAAATAGGTAATGATTCTGATGGCAAATATGGATGAATATTAAGAGGGTTGTTCCTTCAACCCAAATAGGGAAGTTAGAGAAAGGGATGGATTTGAGGGAGGAGGTAAAGATACACTCTGTCTTGAACTTGTTGATCTTGAAATACACACACACACACACACACACACACACACACACACACACGGAGAGATAAACAGAGAGAGAGAGAGAGAGAGAGAGAGAGAGAGAGAGAGAGAGAGAGAGAGAAAGGAAAAGATAGAGGCAGAGAGAAACAGAGAGGTAGAGAGACGCAGTGAGAGAAACAGAGAAAGAGACAGACAGACAGAAAGCAATCTCAAATAAATTTATTTATAGTTTTTTCCTTTTTTGAAGTTAGATGCTATTCTTTTGAATTTATATGAGAAAATAAGGGAACCCTTCAGTAAGATTAGCTCTGAGTAATCTTAGAAAGACATAAGAAAAGAATAAGAATCACTAACCCAAAGGCATCTATTCCAAATAGGATGAATGAAAAGAAGATATAATTATATCTGCTTTAGAATCAATGTAGATATTTCCTTTTGGCCAATTTACAAAGAAGATGGTACTTAACAAAATCCTTTAGATATGTTATGTGCTAAGTCTGCCCCTTGGCAAAATTATAAAGTGGTGAAGTTCATTTTTGGTGCCCTCCTACTTCTTTTTTCTCCATGATTTTCCATGTCACCTACTATCCTTCTGCTCAAAGCCCCCATGCTACCTAGCATAGCATTATAACTACATCTAGCTTCCTTTAGTAGTGCCCTATCATCCAAAGCTATCTGTCTTCTCCCATTCTCTGTCAAAATTTTCATGCCCTCACTTTCCATAAATGTTACAAAGGCAAATAATTGACTTCAGGTTTAGAACACTATCCATCGCACTACCTAGTTGCTTCATGTGGCACTTGAACTGAACTTTTAAAAAGGATTAAACTATCCATAAATTCAACATGATAAAGTACATTTTGGGTATGGGATGGGGTAAAATAATTGTCCCCTCTGGCAAACAAATGTAATTCACACTAGTGATTAAATGGATTTCCAAAAGGAAGCTAATTTGGCATATGCATTATAAAAGAAGATTACTTGGTATATATTTTATATTTGCTACCAAGTATATATATGTATATATCATATACATGTATTATATATACATATGTATGTGTAATACACATATATGTATATATAATACATATATGTTACACACACACACACACACACATACACACACATATATATTCATTGCCTTCCTAATCTCCCCACACTTCCAACTAAATTGTAAACAGAGTAGGTAAGAGGCAACTAAAGTGGAGCACTGGCTAAAACTCTAGACCTTAATTTAAAAAAAAAAAAAAAACAAAACCTGAGTTCAAATGTGATCATAGATTCTTTGGCAAGTCACTTAATCTCTATTTTCCTCAATTTCTTCAGCTATAAAATGGGAATAACAATACTATCTACATAGCAGGGCTTTGGGGAGGTTCAAATGAGACATTTATAGACTTGGAACACAATAAGTGCTATGAAATTGCTTATTCCCTTCTCTTTCTCCATTAAATTTTGAGATCCTTAAGAGTTGCATCTTTCTTTTGTCTTTCTTTATATTCACAGAATTCAGTAGTGTCTGACACATAATAAGCACTTAATAAAGGCTTACTTTATATATATATATATATATTCTGGATTTAATAAATGATTGTTGACTGTTCCAAACATTATTGTTTAAAAGAAAGATACTTAACCAACCTCTCTGCTTTGAATCCATGTTCCTCAATATAGACTTGGCTAAGTGAATATTAGAAGATAGTATTTGTATTTTAATGTTATCTGAGACCTTGCTGTATTATTTTTAGAGTACTCTAAATCAAAGCTTATTTTCTTATTTCTGTCCCTAGGTCACTTTGACTTATAATACAGCGATGTTACCACAGAAAACTTCTTTTGAAGGTGATTAGAGTTTTGAGCTTGACTCAGCACCACAGGGATACTGAGAAAGGCAAGACTCTGCTCCCCTGTCAAACTCAGACAATGTGTGATAGTGCAGGTGTTTATGCTCTGCACTTCTGTTTGACAAGGCTAATGTAGAACTGAATTAAATATTAATTTGTCTAATATGTTAGACATATAGAAGTAGACAGGAAACACAGCAGGCAAAATTGCATTTCTGACTGTTAAGACTACTATTATAGTCTTCTTTGTACCTCATGCTGTTTTCATACCAGTAGACTGATGTTTATTTTTATCATATCATGCCTGCTGTCCTCCATATCATTATCAGTTCATCTTTTTCTATGGTATAGTAAAAAGTAATTGATATTGTATATTGTAAGAAGGTCTTTAGTCCTAAGTTTCTCTCTGTTGTCTCCTGACAATAACTTAATAAAAAAATTCCTTTCAAATTTCAGTTAATTAATTCATTACATATTTATTAAATGTCTACTCCATATAAGAGATTAGACTAGTCCTTGCCAGTGGTAGAAAGACTGACAACATTTAAGCTCTCAAAGAACTTAGAAATTAATCAAAATATATACATGAACCAAAAGAAATACAGATTCTTAATATATTAACATATACATAAATAAGAAAACTATTGAGCTCCTATTATATTCATGGCGTTCTCAATTGATGAGTATACAATGACAAAGCCTGACCTCAAGGAGCTTACATTTTGCTAGGAGAATATGACATCCACACAAATCAAAATAATCTTGAGTAGGGAGTCAAGAGGAAAGGGGAAGCTCAATAGTCAATAAACATTTAATTTCAAACTCAATAAATACTTATAGGCAGAAATTATGTGACAGGCACTGTGCTAAAGACTGAGAATACAAATATGAAATAAGAAAGATAGATTCTTCCTACAAAGAGCTTATACAATGTAATAGGGAAAGACACACAAAAGGAAGCTAAAAAGGAAGATTAACTAGAGGTAGGAATTGTGGGAATTTCAGAGATATCCCAGAATAGTAAGCCAGATAAGAAATGAAAAGCTCTGAACTGAACTTGCTTATAATTGTGAAGTTCATAATTCTATCCTTCAATTAAAGGAACAGAGGATAATGATGAGGTAGAGTACCAATGCTTATTGATCTTGCAAGATGATGAGGTTTTTCTTAATGATCTTCCTGGATGCAAAGTGGAGAGGTCAGAAATGTCTTACAGTAGGAAGATGAGAAATGATAACAGGCAAAGTGCTTTAGGGATATTTGAAAAAAAGAATACAAATAATAGGAAGGAATCAGTTCATTTATAATAATAGTGATAACAATAATAAATAACTAGCAAATAAATAGTGCATCACAAATAATATCCCATTTTTATCCTCATAACAATTTAGAGATAGATATATTATTATTATTATTATTATTATTATTATTCCTATTTTATGGATAAGAAAATTGAGATAAACAGAGATTAAATGATTTGCCTAGAGATCTCATAAATATCTAGGACAGAATTTGAACCTCTATCTCCAGGGTTCTATCTAGTACATTACTAGATAGCTGTCTGATTTCTCCATTTCCCTGTCAAATTTTTCATACCCTCACTTTCCATAAATGTTTTAAACCTTGTTGTTTCATGTGGCACTTGAGCTGAACTTTATAAAGATATAAAGATAAGCTACTCACAAAGGCAACATGGAGTGGAAATATGCTTTGGGAAAGGAGTGGGAACAATAGAACAAGTCAAGAACTATCCAAAAGTCTATAGCACTATTTGAAAAGATACTACATCAAGTATAAGGAATAGAAGTTGTTGTGTTTGTTCTCCATTCTTGAAGCAGATTATGAAATCAGAGAAGTGATACCAGGATATGCAAGCAAATTGGATTTAAATGAGGAAGGGCTGTTCAAGGTCACCTGCCATATTTTTCCTTCCAGAGCCATCTGGGTCCATTGGCAAGATACAGATCAAGATGACTAGAGATGGTCCTGGATGTGGTAGGAAACCTTGGTCTTTTAGTCCACACTGAATAGAATAGAGCGTATAAAAAATATATAAAATAAGATTAGGAAAGCAGGTTGGAAACAAGTTGCAGAGGATCTTAAATGTCAAGCAAAGGGATTTTCATTTATCCTATAGACAATAGGGAAAGCTTTGTAACTAAGGTTACAAAAGAGACAAAAAACAACCCTGCCCTCAAGGAGCTTACAATCTAATGGGAGAAGAGACTATCCAAAAATATATATACCAAGCAAGATATATTATAAAAATAGTTAAATAGGATATAGAGAAAGTGATCAAAAGAGAAGATAGCAGAATTAAGAAAGGTTGAGAAAGACTTCCAGTAAAAGAAGAGCTTCTAGTTGGGATTTAAAGGATGCTAGGGAAGTCAGTAGGCAGAGTAGAGAGGGAGAATAATCTATGTATGGAGGACAGCCAGTAAAAGAGCCCTAGAGAATATCTTGTTCCTAAAAAAACAAATATTACGATATTGTAAGTCTTAAGGAATCAAGTCTAAGAAAGTGGAAGGAAGCCAAGTTTTTTGTTTGTTTTGTTTTTGTTTTTGTTTTTGTTTTTTGTTTTTTGTTTTTTGTTTTGTTTTTGGGGGTGGGGTGGGGGGGTGTTGTATGGGATGTGGACTTTGAATGCCAAAGAGAATATTTTGATTTTGATCCTGAATACATTAGGGAAACAGTGAATTTTAAGGCATAAGGGATGGGTGTGGTCAGGCTAGTTTAAGAAAATCACATTAGTGAGTAAATGAAGGACAGATTGGAATGGGAAGATTTGAGGCAGAGACTGATTAACAGTTTCAAGATATTTTAAAGATATTCTGTTTCCCAAATATAAGGCTGAGCAAGCAGGCTATCCCCTGAGTTTAATATAACAATAACCCTGTGTGCCCTGGAATATCACCCTCTGGCAAAGCATATTCCTGGACCAGAGCTTGCAGTGGGATATCTTGACCTTTGTAAGCCAAGGTCTTTAACAGCTCTCAGGTTGACTTAGGCAAGTGTTGCCCTATAGAGTAATAAGGAAGATAGGATGGATGATATGTAGGCAAAAAGATAATGGATTCTGTTTTGGACATGTTGAGTTTAAGATGTCTACTGCTTATACAATTTGAGATGTCTGAATGACAGTTGGAGATACAAGATACAAGTTTCAGGCAATAATGATAGACTTGAAAGTAATTAGGAAAGAGGTGTTAATTGTGCATATAATTACCTTTACCATTAGTAATTTGGTGATGAGCTCACCAAATGAAATATTATAGGGAGAGAAAAAAAAGGATCAAAGTGGCCCTGAGGGACACTTGCTGTTAAAAGACATACCATGAAAGAGGATCCAATAAAAGAGACAGAGGAGAGATCAGATTGGCAGGATGAGTATCAAGAGTGAGCAGCATCTCAAAAATGTACAGTAAAGAGAGAATTAAGGAGAGAATGATCTAGTCTCAAAGGCTGCAGATAAATCTAAATGAATAAAAACCTAAAAGGACAAGGGATTTGGCAACCAGTACAAGGCTGTGCCCATGTGAAAGAAGAGAAGTGAATGAATGTAACCCAAGCCCAACCCTAATAATCAAAGTTGTAAAAGGTTTAAACAATTAGCAGAGGTTAGGGAAGACAGAAATCACATTCATTTGGAGAGCTCAAGGAATATTTCATGAAACAAGTAGCATTTGAGGTTAGCCTTGAAAGATGAATAGAATTCTGAAAGGTGATTCTGGGGATAGAAACATTCCAGATAAAGAAAACAACATGATCTAAAGGTTTAAAATAGGCATGTTTATGAAATAATAAATAATCAATTTTGGTTGGAGCATAGAAAAGACAGTAGAGGACTATTGAAAACTAAAGTATAAGGGGAAGATTGAAGCCAGATTGGGTTGAATGTTAAACTATGGGTTTAACTCAAATGGAAAGTTATTGAAGGATTTTAAACAGGGGAATGATATAACCAAAAATTTTTGCTGCTGGAAAATTAATCTGATAGCAGTATATAGAATAGGTTGGAGTTGGGACAAACTAGCATTTAATATCCCAGTTAGGTGTCTGCTGCGCAAATTTAGCAGAAAAGAGTATAATCTTTTTTTATATATATAGGTTTTATTTACAAGATATCTGCATGGATAATTTTTCAGCATTGACAATTGCAAAACCTTAGGAGTATAGTCTTTAAAGAGAATAGTGACAGTAGAGGTAGGATGAATGCAGGACACATTTTGAAAGTAGAATCAATGGGGATTCATGACTAATTGAAAGTAAGATAAAACCAGACAGTTGTTGAAAAATTATATTCCTTCTTCCCTTAATCCTTATTTTTGTTTAATAAGAGATGACTGCTCTGTAAGATACAGAATGGAATATATTGGGAGAATAATGTGATTTTAAAAAAAACCATAAAAGGTATCAATAAAAAATTGTTTAAAGGAAGTAGAGCAGAAAAGGGGGAGAAAGAATTAAATGTGCCTCTGAGGTTTAGTCTTTTGAGGCCTGATGCCATTAACAAAAAAAAAAAAAAGAAAAGTTGTTGGTTTTGGAGGAAGATGATGAATTCAATTTTGAACCTTTTTTTTCAGATATCCTTAGTACATCCTAGAAGAGATTGGGAGTAGACAGTTGGAAATTTAGAGTTGATGTTTGTAAACTAGGGAGATTACAAGTGGATACATTCATCTGAAAGTCATTTGTATAGACATACTTATTAATGTCATGGGAGTAAATGAGATTGCTAAGGGAGAGTGCATACAGAGGAAATAGAAAGAAGATGAATTCCAAATCTTGGTTCTTTTAGAAGACAAAGCAAGGGAGAAAAGCCAGTGAAGGAGACACAAGAGAAGCAGCTATATGATCCAAATAGAATTCATCAGAAGAATCCGGTGTGAATGGGATAAACTGAGAGACCATCTCTCATAAGGATGTGGCTTAGACCTATACCTTGAATGTAACTCAAGACTTTGCAATAACAAGTTGAGCTATAGATAAAAACTGTAAGTGTTGAACTGTCTTGGATAAACATTCCCCCTCCTGTTCTCCTCCATGCATACACCTCTTAATTAGCATTTAAGTACTTGATGGGTAAAGAGTTTGTTATTTATTAATATTCTTTTGTTCTGCGATAGATTTCTGAATTTAGAGTGTAAGCCTGGACTCCCCCAGACAATGAGAGAAAATATGGGGGAAAGGAGTTTCTGTGTTAGAGTCTATATAATCTTGTGTTTTACAATCTGTACTTTGCACTTTTCTACTGACACCTTGTCTATTGGGAGTTGCCATGTTTTGGAAGATCATAATAAACCTTTTTTTTTTCTTTTTACCTGGAGAATCTCTGATTTTAACTTGGGTAAGGGCCACTGTCCCACACAAGTGGCACAGGAATTAATGAGATTGAGTATAGATATCAAATGATGATATTGAGGTTCAGCACCAAATGTTGGGGTTTGGCAATAAATGTAGGGTTTGGTCCCATGAAGAATTCACAATGGCTTTCTCTTTTCCAAAAAGTACATTTATTTATGACAAAAGATTACAGATAAAATGAAGAAGTAAAATAGGCACCAGTAGTAGTAAATTTGCAAAAGATTTGAGAGAACTTATAGTTAGCAAGGAAAGGGGTTTTAACAATTAACTATGGAAAAGACAAATTCTCTAGTGGAATTCACATTTAACCAGAAAAAAGGGAACATACAAGGAGTGTGCCATTGACTAAAAATTTAGCACCCTACAAGGGAATTTAGCACACTAAAAAAGTTAGCTATAAGAAGAAGAAAGATATCATGACATATGGGGACAGGGTAGAGGAAAGAGAAAGACACCATGAGACATGGAGGAGTGGAATGGGAAGAAAGCCTCCAGAGGCAGAACACACCGGAATCCCAAAAGGAATTCAGCAAAGTTGATGTAGTCCAGAGGTAGATTTATAACTGTTTTTTTTTAAACCTGTTTTTGACATCATAACCTGATTTTCTAATTAGATTTAATAAGATGGGGTTACCCTAGAGGTCCACAGGAAGTGGGACTATGAAGTTGAATTGATCCCCATTACTGCCCTTCACTGCTCAGAAAATAATCTTATCAGTACCTTAGACTTTCACTGCCAATCCCACCTAGTGACCAAGGACTTCATCAGAGCCAAAAGTGGGGAGTTTGAAAAAGTTCAGAGTGATCAAGAGCTCCATATGAGAGCTTCCTGGTAATGAATTCATTTTGTGTTAAATATCTGGTATCATTAAGTATTATTATTATAGCCCATAGAAAAATGATATGATGATATAATACCTACCATTCAGTAGAAAATGCTTTTAAATGAATGGTTTTTGCCTAAAGCAAGAAAGTATAAAGACAGTTTTAAATTATAATCTATTTATTATTTCTGTAGCTTCCTAGCCTTCCTGAAGCTAAGTGTGTGCTTGTTTTGGCTTCTAGAATACAACCTGAATGAGAATAAAATGCAACTGGGATATTTTTCAAAATAAATAAAAATACTATATAACACAGATAATGTTAATTCATGTTTTTTTCTAAGTCATTATGTGGTCCACACAGATCCATTTCTATTTCAGTTTGATACTACTGTCATACCAACACTCTGGCATGGCTTTATAAGCTCTAAGGTCCACAGATCAATTTTGGAGAACACAGTAGCTGAAAGACTTAATTCTTTGATTACATGTTTTTTGATGTGGTTTCTGACATGCTGTTTGATGAGTATTCAATTGTCTTCCTACTTCTTTGCCTTTTTAAAGTCCAATTCCACCCCCCAAAATACACCCAAACACACACACACACACACACACACACACACACACACACTCACACATTTTCAGACATGATGATCTTGAGATAGTGGTTGGCTAAATTAACAGGAAATATACATCAAGGACTGAGAATTTTTAGCTTTTGTTATGTAACACCCTTGAAATGGGATCAGTAGAAAATCCTTTATTACTTTTCTACTTTAGAAAGTGCTGGTTTAGTCTTGTTTGAATCCTCATGACCACTTTTGGACAATGATAATGAAATAGTTTGCCATTTTCTTCACCAGCTTATTTTACAGAAGAAGAACTGAGTCAAACAAGATTAAATACACTAGTTAAATGTCTGAGGCAGGATTTGAATTCATGAAGATTATGAGTCTTACTGATACCAAGCCCAGTGTTTTATCTAAGATATTACCTCTCTACTTAGTCAAGGTTTTAAGTATTCTCTCATATTCAATTGTCAATTGTCTCTATATCTGTAACTTTTCTGAATGATGGAATTTGAACAATAGGATTTCATGCTTAAAAATGCAAGGATAGCAAAATCAGAAACAACTATTAAATCATAAAACAAAATATATATCATAATCAGATAACATGGATTTTACTTTAACATTGACATTTCTTTCCATGTGAAATCATTCCATGTAAACAGTAAAGAAGAATTTGCTTATAATAACTTTTGGGGATTCCTTTATCTATCTTGGTTTCTGGAATAATAATTTAGCCAAGCAGAAAAGCTAATCTTTTCTGTGATTCTACAGATGTTAAGGCTTTTTACAATGATGACATTAGACAAATAGATATATGACAGGGAGCCAAAGAATCCACTTCTCTAATCTCAATTACTTCTATAATATTTATATTAAATTTTGGTTCAAGCCAGAAGAGAAGCTTAACCTCAGGTGAAAGCAAGCAGCTAAGGATTGAAACCCATTGAAATTTGTAGCCCAAAAAACACAATGGTGCAGGAACACAGCTTAACTCTCAATAAAAACACCAACTCACTAAAAAAGACAAGGAAAACAAGAGAAAACAAACAAACAAACAAAAAAAATAAATTTACTAGGGAAAGCTACTATGGTAACCAAGAGGATCAACACATAAACTTAGAAAATGGCAATAGTGTTGATGTGATAGCTTCTAGGGATGATATAGCAATAACTGTAAGGCCATAACTCTAAAGCCACCTGACTTTGGTAGTACACAAACATAGCTGGCTGTCAGATAACAATCAGTTGGTCAGTGATAAAGTTTCTAAGCCATAAAATTCAGTAATGAGGTGCATACAAGACAACTCTCAACTCTACCTATGAGACCACTCCCCAATTCCATCTCTAAACCAAAAAAATTAGCCAACAGTAATATGAAGTGCCTGGTTTCTCTTATTTTTCCTATAAATTTATCGTCTTGTTCCTGGTTTTTTTCCTAACATCTTTTGAAACTTAACCCACTATATTTGGCATTACAATTATAATAAGCTTTGCCCCTTGACTGGAAATGAGTCCCAGCCTGCAAATTCTTTTGAGACACTCCAATGTCCATCTGGAAACCCAACCTTTTTGGAATCCCCCTTAAACTCCAACATTGTCAAAATGAATACATGTTGAAGCCTCAAAGAAAATTGCTATTTGTTTTCAGACCGAAAAAGAATTCCTAGAAAAGCTTAAAAGAGATTTTTAAAAGCAAATTAGAGAATAAGAAGAAAAACTGGGGAAAGAAATGAAAGTAGTATATACAGAAAGAGAGAGAGATGCACACACAGAGGGAGAGACAAAGACGGAGATAGAGAAACAAATACAGAGTGAGATAGAGAGACAGAAACAGAGAGAAAGAGAGAGACACAAAGAAACAGAGAGATGAGACACATACAGAGAGAGATCTGGACATCTTTCAAGAAATCATCAGAGAAAACCACCCCTGATATGTTAGAACCAGAATTGAAAGAGTCCACTAATCAACACCTGAAAGAGATCCCAAAAAGAAACCCTCCAAGAATATCATAGCCAAATTCCAAAGTTCACAACTCAAAGAAAAAGTACTGCAAGTAGCCAAAAAGAAACTATTCTAATATCATGCAGTTATAATCAGGATTACACAAAATTTGGCATCTTCTACATTAATAAAGCAGAGGGTTTAGAATATGATACATTGTAAGGCAAATAAGTTAGGATTAAAACTAAAAATCACCTACCCAGCAAAATTGAAAATAATCTTTCCAGAGTGGGTGGTGGAGTATTTAATATTTAATAAAAGAGAGAACTTTCAAGCATTCCTAATTAAAAGACCAGAGTTGAATAAATAAATGTGACCTTCAAACACAAGATTGAAGGGAAACATAAACAAGCTTTTAAAAAAGAAACAAGAAAGAGAAAATAAAAAATTCAATAAGGTTAACTTGTTTATTTTTCTATATGGCAAGATAATATTTGTAACTCTTAAGAACTTTATTACTAAAAAAAAAAAAAAAAACAATTAGAAGTATATTTAGATAGAAAGTGGATATAAGGTAATTTTGATGGGATGATTTTCCAAAAAAAAATTTAAAAATGGATAGTCAACCAGAAAGAACTAGCCTTTAACCTGTGGGTAGTGGAAGCTGAATAAAACAGGAGACAGGAGAGTCAGAAATCAAACAAAAGCTTAATTTCATAGTGAGAGAATGTGTCATATGCTAAATCCCCAACCTTCGTGGAAGGGACTCACTATAATGTGAGAATGATAAGGTACAGCTTCCAGGGGAAAAATAGCAATAATTTTAAGGTCCCCTGACCTTAAGGTGCTTCTGTTCTAACAATCTGCCAATGATTGTAAAGTCTTCTGATTTTAGAATGAGTGATCTTGAGGTCCTTCAACCTTAGAGTGCTATTGTTCTAACAATGTCTGTCAATGATTGTAAAAAAAATCTTCTGGCCTAGGAATATAATAATATTTCTTCCCTTAGACTTTAGGGAAGATATATTAGGGATCCTGAGGCCCTCTGATCTTAGAGTGCTATTGTTCTAACAATCTGTTTATCAATTATTCTAAAGACTTTTGGCCTTAGGATAGTCCAACAAACATTGCTGACTGTCAGAAATATAATCTGTCAATGATAACCAAATTCCTGAGACTGCTCTTTAGTTCTACCTCTGGGCCATAAAATTAGCATCAGTGACATGAAGAACTGGATAAATTTGTCTCTTTGATCATGGTTATTTGCTAAATTCTTTTGAAACTTAGCCTGCTTCAATTGGCATTACAATTATAATAAATTTTGCCCCTTGACTTGGAGATGGGTTCAAACCTGCAAATTATTTTTTAATTAATTAATTTTTTTTTATTTACAAAACATATGCATGGGTAATTTTTCAACATTGACCCTTGCAAAACCTTCTGTTCCAAATTATCCCTTACTCCCCCCTCCCCTAGATGGCAGGTAGTCCAATACATGTTAAATATGTTAAAATATATGTTAAATCTAATATATGTAAACATATTTATACAGTTAACTTGCTGCACAAGAAAAATCTGATCAAGAAGGAAAGAAAAAAATAAGAAAACAAAATGCAAGCAAACAACTTCAACCTTTTGGAGACTCTTTCTGAACCTCAACAATAAGATTTCAATACTTATACCTATGGCCACATAGTGAGCTGTAGTCCTGACATTGTAACAGCAACAATGTGAGAAGACTGATTCAATTGAGCAAAAACAATTCTAGGTCTTTTGCTTGGGCTGAGATCATCCAAAAGGTTATTATTATGCCAAGTTCCAGGTATAGCCTGCTTGGTAGACCTTAACTCTGGAAAACAGGGTGTCTCTAATGCAAATAAAGACAGCTCTAAGGTACCACTACCTAACTCTCAGATTGGCTAAGATAATAGGAAAAGACAATGATGAATGTTGGAGTGGATGTGGGAAAACTGGGACACTAATACATTGTTGGTGGAGTTGTGAGTGGATCCAACCATTCTGGAGAGCAATCTGGAACTATGCCCAAAGGACTATCAAACCGTGCATACCCTTTGATCCAGCAGCGTTTCTACTGGACCTGTATCCCAAAGAGATCTTAAAATAGGGAAAGGGACTCACATGTGCAAACATGTTTGTGGCAGCCCTTTTCATAGTGTCAAGGAACTAGAAACTGAGTTGGAGAATGGCTGAATAAGTTATGGCATATGAATGTTATGGAACATTATTGTTTTATAAGAAACGATCCTTATGTAACTGATGCTAAGTGAAATGAGCAGAATCAGAAGATCATTATACATAGCAACAATAATACTATATGGTGATCAATTCTGAGGGACATAGCTCTCTTCAACAATGAGATGATTGAAGCCAGTTCCGATGATCTTGTGATGAAGACATCCCTCTGCATCCAGAGAGGAGTGTAGTTACTAAGTGAAGTTAACAACAATTTTCACTCTTTTTGTTGTTGTTTGCTTGCATTTTATTTTCTTTCTCATTTTCCCCTGTTTGATCTGATTTTGATATGTATAAATATGTATGCATATATTGAATTTAGAATATATTTCTACCATGTTCAACATATATTGGATAATGTGGGGGTGGAGGAAGGCTAGGAAAAACTGGAACACAATGTTTTGCAAGGGTTAATGTTGAAAAATTATCTATATATGTTTTGAAAATAAAAAGCTTTAATAATAAAAAAAAGAAAACAGGGTATCTGCTAATATCTTGACATTTTATCCTTTTGGCCAAATGATGGGATTTTAAAGAACCCCCTGCTTTTTTGTCCAAAAAAGGAGAAGCAGCTAAAGCAAAGATACCACAAGAGGCCAGTTGTAATAGGACAAGATGTTTTCTGGGAAGTTAATTCTTTGAGATGACCTACTGAGGAAATGTGTCTCATGTCTCATTTCTAGCCATTGTTTCCTTGTAAGCAGAAAGGGGGATGGCAGGGAGCAAAACTGTAGGAGGAGAGAATGCCAACACACACTTGAATTAGAGCCTTTATGGTTCCTACAAAAGAGAAGGATGGGGAAACAATTAAACAATATACTCATCCTTGTCTAGAATCTTGGGAAAGCTGTTTTATTTAGATGTCATCTGCTTCTAAATCTGTACTAGACAAATCTTGAGGTCTCTGGAGGGTTTTTCCATCCACTCAGAAGCAGGGATAATTCTTTAGATAATTCAGAAAGCCATACTCACAAGTTTGACAACTATGAGAGTAGTCAGAAGGATCTGCAAGGGACCCTTATAAGATGTTTGGATTGACGATTTGAGAAAACTCCTTGATATCTTTGGATCTGAGTTTCTGGTTAGAATAACATAGGTCCTTAGTTAAGGATCTCTAAAAAGTACATAGAGTTGGTTCCATTTCCCAGCAACACAAGGCTAGGTTCAATGCAATAGTTTTTCTTACCATTTCCCATAATTTTATAATTAAATTAAGTATCCCCCTAACTCTTAGTTAATAGCTAAGCGCCTTGACATTTGACTTCAATTTATTGGTAAAAAGAGATATCTAGTCTTTGAATTTACAATTCAATGCTTATGCTCAGCCATTTTACCTATGTATTACTCAATGACTAGTCTCTATTAATCATAAAGACAATAGCACTCTTTATTTACAAGAGCCATTAAAATGTAGAGGAAGATGAAGGTGGGGGTAGCCAAGTACAGATCAAACAATTTAGAGGTCTCACAATGGATTAGTTCTGAGAAGGGAGATTTATGTGTCATTAAGAAAACCAAGAAAATTTAAACATAAACTTCTTAGAACAAATGACCAAATTAATGCAAAAGTTATCACAAATATTAACCTATATCAAGTCTCCTTGTATCCTAGTAACCCATTCTCAATATACATTTAATGAGCACATTTGGAGTTCCAGATGTCCCATATAGTTATCTGATCCCTAGAAACATGTTCTTGGATAATAGACTATTCTCAGGAAAGCTTTAAATGGGGCTCTGTTTCTCTGGTTCCAAATGTAGACTTTCTTAGATAATTCAACTATTAATATAATTTAGATCTGGTTCTTCAGTTTTAAAATGTCAAAGAATTTCTGTTTATATTCCCTTTGTTGTTTCTATCCTCACCTAACTCCTGTACCTGATGTAAGAATCCTTTAAAAATTTATGAGGCCAATTGCAAAATGAATTCATATGCCTTTTATCAGAGATACCTTAAATTATATTTTTTTTTACCATAACTAGTACAATTTCTATGTAAAATCATTAATCTAATTTTGAGACTTAGTACTAAAACATATTCAAAGCCCAGATTTTCAAGATACATAAATCTTGGAAGCCAATCATATATATCCGCATATAGTTTGTAGAGACAACAATCTAATACTGTTGCTTTCTCAATTTTTCTTATTCAATTTATTTAGAAAACTTTTACATTATATTTTTATCTTATTACTTCATTTAATCATTTCCCCCTTAGGAAAATATCATCCCTATGTTATAATTTGACATAAATATAGATTAAAATGTTCCTACTTGCATCCTCCTATAGTAATTTAAAGGAGTTCCAGTATCAATCTATTATTTAATACATTTAGTATTATACTTGCAAATCTTCTTGATTATAAAAAACTTGTTATAAAAGGTAAAATAGGGACATAGTTATAATAATGTCATACATCATAACAGAAGGATAAACTTCCTTAGCCGTGTTTGATTCCAGGCATATCTGAGAATCATGTTATTACCATATGTTAAAAGCAAGGCTCAGAATTAACCAGGTGGTGATTTTCCTTTTCAGAAGGAAATAGCATATTGGGGAAATAAAGTCAGGAAGATCCTACCTGAAACAACTTTGAGGTTTTCATCAAAACTTTTTCTAGGCACAGAAATCTACCTTTAGCAGTTCTCAGACTGCATCAAGACACCAATCTATAGAGGTATGTAATGAAGAAAGGATATTCTTTTCAGAAAAACCTGGAATAAGCTGGATCATGAAGGGGCTCTATAGTTTTCTTCACAAAGAATGCTGACTTTAACCAAGGTGCAGTTCAGAGGACCAGAGCAGAGAGAAGGACAGAGGACTCATCAGATGAGGTGAGTGCTGGACTTTATAAAGAAAAATAAAATCTCTGATGGCACCTCATCTTTCTCATTGGTACTGAAGAATCTAATGGCCCAATTCTATATCTAATCCCACTTCTGACATTTACTAATGTCAGCCATATGAAACCAGCCTTTAATCTGTTGATGGCCAGAGCCAAACAAAGCAGGCTAGAGAGGAGAGTCAGGAACAAACAAAAGTTTAACTTCAAAATAAGGGGGAAAGTCTGCAAGCAAAAACATGTGCTGGACTCCCATTCCTAGTAGGAGGGACCTACTTTAGTGTGAGGAGATCTCAATACTTATATCTATGGCTACACATTAAGCTGTAGCCCTGACCAAGAGGAATAACAGCAATAATGTGACAAGAAACAGCTCTGAGATTTTGTTGCATCTGACATCATTTGGAAGGTGAGTGCAAAGGATTGTTCTTATGCCAAACTTAAGGTACAATCTATAAGGGCATTAAAATGAAGAGGAAGATGAAGGTGGGGGTGGCCAAAGCTTAAATTTTAAATATTTACTAACATACACATTTAGCTGGATACAGAAATATATTTTGCCCTTTATGGAAGTAAAAAGGGATGGGGATAATAGGAAGGAGGAATGATAAAAGTGAAGGTAGATTCCAAAAGCAGTGATCAGAAATGAAACATTTCTGAGGAGGGAAAAGTATGGAAAGTAAGAGAGAGGGGGATAAGCAAGGGGAAAATGTCATGGAAAGAAAAACACAATTATAGTATCTATAAATGTGAATGGGATGAATTTACCCATAAAATGGAAATGGATAACAGAATGGATTAATGGATAACAAAATACTACACTATGTTGTTTACAAGAAATACATCTGAAGCAGAGAAATACAAACAGGGCAAAGGTATGGGGCTGGAGAAGAATTTATTATACTTTAGCTGAAACAAAGAAAGCAGGGGTAATGATCCTGGTTTCAGATAAAGCAAAAGCAAAAATAGATCTAATTAAAGGAGATAAGGAAAAAAAATATTTCTTGCTGAAAGATTCCATAAAAAAGAACCAATAGGAATACTAACCATATATGCATCAAATGGTATAGTATCTAAATCCTTAGAGGAAAAGTTAAGTGATTTGTAAAAGAAATAGACAGCAAAATTAGACAAATAAAGGACCTTAATTTTCCTCTCCCAGAACTATATAAATCTCATCCAAAAAAAAAAAAAAAAGAAGAAGAAGAAGTTGAGATGAACAAAATTCTGAAAATAGTTAAACTATAAATATAGTTTAGTTAAATATAGTTAAATATAATAGAACTCTGGGAAAATGGGATATAATTTTTCTCAGCAATATATGGCATCTACACAAAAATTGATCACATTTTAGGATATAAAATCCTCACAATCAACTGAAAAAAAAAAAACAGAAATAGTAAGTGCATCCTTTTCAAATCATAATGAAATAAAAATTACATTTAATAATGGACAATGGAAAAAAGATTAAAAATTAATTGGACATTAAAATCCTAAAAGTAATCCTAATCCTAAAAAATAATTGGTTGAAAGAACAAATCATAGAAATAATCAATAATTTCATTAAAGAAAATTACTGCAATTAGACAACTCCACCAAATTTATAGAATGTGGTAAAAGCAGTATCTGGGGGGGAATGTATAACTCTAATTGTTTTTGTCAATAAAATAGATTCATTATTGATCATAGAATTGCAAATTAAAACTACCTCACACTTATCAGAGTGAATAATATGACAATAAAGGAAAATGTTGGATGTTGGAGGGTGTTGTGATATATAGCTCCCATATTACAACAGGAGGGAATGCAAGAAAACTGGAATACTAATACACTGTTGGTGGAACTATGAAGTGATCCAACCACTTTGGAGAGCAATTTGGAAACATGTCCAAAGGGCTATAAAATTGTGCAATATCCTTTGATCCATCAATACAACTTCTAGATTTCTATCCCAAAGAGGCCCAAAAAAGGGGGAAGGACCTTTGTGCAAAACTATTTATAGCCACTCTTTTGGAAATTAAAGAAATGTTTATCGATTGGGGAATAGTTAAACAAGCTGTGGTATATGGTATAATATGGTATAATAGAATATTATTGTGCTATGAGAAATGACAATCAGGATGATTTCAGAAAAATCTTGAAAGACACATACTGAGGCATAGTGAAAAGAATAGAACCAAGAGGACTTTATATATAGTAACAGCAATATTGTTCAATGGAGAGCTGTAAATGACTTAGCTATTTTCAGTAATACAATGATTTAAGACAATCCTAAAGAACTAATGATGAAGCATACTCTCTGCCTTCAGAAAAATAATTGATATTTTTAATACAAATTGAAGCATGATATTTTTCACTTTCTTTTATTTCAGTCTTCTTGTTCAAAATGACTCATATGGAAATGTTTTTCATAATTGCACATGTATAACTAACTATAAAGTCTGGGCTAGCTCCCTGGAGGCCTCAGGGTCAGCTAGAGTCAGAATAAGCAAAAGTTCTTGGGGTCTTTAGGGAAAGATGTAAAGGAGATAGACGAAACTGCCACAAGCTTTCCACCAACCTTCCTTCTCCTCATCCTCCTGCAAAGTGAGTCTGGCTTGTCTCACTCCACCCTTTAATACCTCCTATGATTATCTGTATACACCAAAAGATGGATCCAGCATACAATAGTGATAAGGGCCATTTTTCCAAACATATGCTAATAGAGTTATTGTCCAATAGGTAATTAGCCTTAAGTGCTTGGTTGTCTGATTCCAGTGCACCTATTCAGAGTTTGTGATCACTTGCCTTCTCAGAGGGGTGGAGGAGAGGGAAGCAAGGTAAGATCAAATTTGGAATTTAAACTTTTTTTGTATGTTTTAAAAAATTCTCTCCCATTTTTCTCTACCAAGAATTTATATGGTAAATTCAATTAAAAAAAAAATAGAACTGGTGCACATTTATATAATATATTGGCTGACATGACCTTTATTTTGAAACTTGTAGCTATCTTATCTTCAAATCAAGCCCTTTGAGAACTTTAGGGTTGGTATAATCTATCCTCTATCCTGCTGATTAACATGAAATATCTGTCCAAGAGTAGTTATATCTTACCAACTTAATGTTTTATAAGAATTCTTTCCCAATCAACCTAAATATTAATTTGGCACAAAATGTAAGCCCCCAACTCATGATTGGTCAGGTAAAATAGTGATTGGAAGGCATCTCTACTCAGTGGTATATTGTAGTATATAATATATCCAGGACTCAGATACTTCCCTTCCTGAAGAGCTTGTAATAGGATAGAAGGGATTTAGAATTTTAGAGATGGGAAGGATCCCAAAGATCGATCCAGTTTAATTCCTCTCTTCAGACCCTAGTGCAGAAATCTTGTCCATCTCCTGTTTTTTAAGACTTTTGGGAGATATTTAGTTTCTCTCCATGGCTTCAGGCAAGTTTAACCATATTTAAAGGCTATAAATCCATTTTATTTTCAATTTCCTCAGAGTTAAAATTCTGTCATTTGTAACTACACATAAAATTCTTACCTGGTCCCTAACATTGATTAAGGTGAGAAGATTCATTATTTCTGGATAGCCTTTATGGGTAACTTTCTTATCACTACACAAAAGTATTTTTATTATATAGTAGTTACTTTGTCATCCAGGTCCAGGAATATGAAACTGTACTAAAACGTGGCTACATTTAATGTTCTTTTTATTGTGTCCTACACATTACAAAATGCCAAGCTTCTAATAAAAAACCTTTTTTAAGGTGGGCATCTATTTTTTTTTGCTAAATATAGCTATCAAAAAGCATTGTACCTTGAAAATAATAGCATGCTACCAACTCGCTTTATCAATATTCAAGTAAACCATGTTTTTCTCATCTACACAATAGGAAATTTCTGTTTATCTTAGTCTTGAAGAATTGTTCCGTTATCAAGGAGACCAAATTATACTTTCTAATAATATTGACTGACAGCCTTCCTCTTTATAATCCATAAAGTATATCTTTTTAAAAATATTTATCCTGAATTTACCCTATGATTTAATTAGTGTTAATATTTAATTGATAACTATACTTAATTCTATATGGCTGTTTCTTTCAATAGTAAAATAGCCATAATACTCAATAAGATTTCCTTCTTTCCATACATCTCAGAATTTAGTTATCACTGAAATTCTTGCCTCTCATATTCCTATTACCCCACCAGTGGTAGAGGGCCAATGGACAAGAAACTACCTAGGAGGCAAGGTCTTTGTGCAAAAAGACATAAAAAGATCCCAAAACACGAAAATAGAGAAGAAACAAATTGTCACATTTAGCAGTTAAAAGAATCATTGGCACAGCTTATAAATTGCATAAACATCTTGAATAACTACTGTACCATTATAATTAGCAATTGTATGAATAGAAGCTAATTAAACAAATAAAATGAAGTTGCTCTGTTGGCATAAAAGCATCACAAAGAAGAAAGATCATAGCTCTAGAAATAGGATCCAAGACACACACACACACACACACACACACACACACACGCACGCACACACAAAAGAAAAAAAAATGGTTTAAGAGAAAGGAAAAGTGATGACAAACAAAATTAGTAGTCTTCTACAAAAGAAAGTGGAAGTTAGAGGATAAGGAAGAAGCCAGGTATTACAAACCTGATCTTCAGAGTTATCTTAAGTAAGAATTGAAAGCTAGGAACTTTAATTGAAAAAGGAATTGTTAAACCTTTGGAGGAGAAAGGAAGAAAATAATTAGTATTCACCTCATCAAAGGAAGTTATAGAGAATCCTACTTTTTTAAAACTTTCTTATTAAAGCTTTTTTATTTTCAAAACATATGCATGGATATTTTTTTAACATTGACCCTTGCAAAACTTTGCGTTCCAAATTTCTCCCTTTCCCCCCAACTCCCTCCCCTAGACTGCAATCAATCCAATACATGTTAAACATATTAAAAAATATATTATTCATATTTATACAATTATCCTGCTGTGCAGGAAAAGTCAGATCGAAAAGGAAAAAAAAAATGAGAAAGAAAACAAAATGCAAGCAAACAACAACAAAATGAGTGAAAATGCTATGTTGTGATTCACACTTAGTTCCCACAGTGCGCTGAGTGTAAATGGCTCTCTTTATCACAAGATCAGTGGAACTGGCCTCTATGATCTCACTGTTGAAAAGAGCCATGTCCATCATAATTGATCATGTTTTATCTTGCTATTGCTATGTACAATGATCTCCTGGTTCTGCTCATTTCACTTATCATCAATTCATGTAAGTCTCTCCAGATCTCTCTGAAATCATTCTGCTGATCATTTCTTATAGAACAATAATGAGAATCTTAAAGTATTTTTTTTACAAAATCTTTAAGGATTGGTTTATTAATCATCAAAAGATAAATGGTTTATTTGAGCCCTTCCATATAGCTACAATATATTGTACAAGATGATCTTTAGAGATCTTCTAAAATGATTTGCAAAATCATTTCTGAAATTGACTAGGTCAGTGGTGTGTAGGAGGGGGGGAAGGAAAATATGTGATATGTAGCTACTAAGAAATAATAAAAGCTTTTATTTTCCCTTCTACTTCACTATGGATTTTTCATTCAGGAGCATTCCAGGGTAGGATTGACATTACGGATGACAATACATTTTCTGAGACATCTAATTTAATACTTTTTCCCACAATAAATGAAATGCCAACACTTAGATAATGTCAATCATTCACTCTTTACTGTTCAAATGTAGGCTGTCAAAGGACTGGTTTCCATCCACCCTGTCACCACCCACAAAAAAAGAATAAAGAATGTCACTACATATCCAATTTCTTTTTTAAAAAAGTCCATATGCACACCATCAGACAGAATATCCAACAGTATTTTCAAGTGTTAAGAGGTGAACCCCAGAAGGAGTTAAGCATCCACGTGTTATTCATAGAAGGGATGACATTTTTATCCAAATAGAAATGACATTATTTAGGAAAAAATGAAAATCATTTTATGCTCTCAGGAAAGAGAAAAGTGAAGGACTCCATTAACCAATTTGATAATTGCTGTTCTTACCAGCAAATAAGAAGAGACAAAACAGCTTTATTTTCCTTTGTTCTCATTTTAATTTTATTTCACGTGATTTTGATCATTCAGGGAACTTGTTAGTGAAAAGGAAATTATTTGAATAAAGTTATTGTCTTGGTAAAAATACATGTGTCAGTGGTTCACCTTAGAGCTAAAAGAAAATGGCTGTACATGAAAGGTATTTCCAAGTAGCTATAGCTTTTTTTAAAAACTAAAATGAAACAAATATGTTTTTTTCTGTTTAACAATAAAGAAATCAAGGAAGTTACTCCTGGGTTTTAGAAAATAGTTCTGGTAAGGTAAACCTTCCTCTATGTAAGCTATAGCGATAGCACCTATTTGAGAGGTAGACATTATTACAGTAATCAAAGTCTCCAAGGAACTGATCTTAAATCCCTCTTCTGTCAAGTCGTACACCTCAAAACTTCCTATATTATATACCTCATCCTCCTGTCTTTTCTTCTTACCAAGAACATCACATTTACAAGTGTTCTTTCTCCCTTTAGAGAGCTGGATATCTATTCCTGATCTTTACCAAAATATTCAGGTCTCTTCTATCTTTAGAATGTTACTTAACCCTCATTTCTAGATGAAGTCATCTACAACACATTCTTCAATACTAAAACCTCTCAGCTGCTTTTCAACTACTTGCAATTTGGCTTCTGACCAGGGCAATCAGCTGAAAAGGCTGATACTATCTCAATCCTTTGCTTTTCTCAATCCTTTTTGTACTTTTGATACTTCCATCAACTCCTCTTCTGTTAGATTCTCTGTTTCCATGGTTTCTCTCTTTGATAGATACATGATACTTCCTCATAGCTTCAACTGACCTTTCCTAAGCCTCTTTTGTTGACTTATCATACATCTCCTGCTCTATAACCCTTTAGTGTTCTGTGGCCTTTTTTTCCTTTCTATACATATGCTTTCTTGGTGATCTCTTTCCATGTGTTTTCCAAGACCTGTTTTGCCAAAGCCTCTTGATTCTACCTGAATCTCTTCAGAGTCTACCCTCTCTTTTGACACTGACACTACCCTAGACACCACCTGAGACCAGCTGACAGCTTTGTGCACTTCTTCCTCACTTAAATCTTATTCGCATGCAAATTAAGACATCAACCCTTGATGTCTTTGAAAAACAAGGATAAACATCATCATCATCAACAACATCAACAAGAACCTGAGGAAAAAAAAAAAAAAAAAAAAGAACCTGAGTCCTGAACTACTACAACAATCTGCAAATTAGTCTGCCTTGCCACAAGTCTTTTGTCATTGCAAGTCTGGCCATGTCACCCCACACAAATTCAATAAATTCTTTGCCAAAAGAATTATTTGTATATAACTTATTTATACACAATTGTTTGCATTCTACTTTTCCTCACTAGACAGAAAGCTTTTTGTGCTATCTTTTCATTTAGCTCCTGCACTTGAAAAGTACTTAAGGAATGTTTTTTGACTGATCTTTATTCAAATGATTCTCAGATCAACATATCAAGCCCTAATCTTTCTCTTTAACTGGATTTTTATAGCAACTATTGCATATGCTTCTATATTTCTATATTGCTGTGTCCAAAATATAGCTCATCAGTTTAACCTCAAAACTTAGGACTTCTTTATTTCTGTTAAAGTGTCACTATCTTTTTAATCACTCAGGTTTACAACCTTAAGGTTGATCTCACAAAGAGTCTTCTCACTCCCAATCTACTGCCTTTACATCTCTTGTTTCCATCTCTTCTACATTCATTAAACTATGACCCTCATTCAGGCCCTAATCATCTCTCCTCTGAATTATCTTACTCTCTTTCCAATTAGTTTTCCTCTTTCAAGTCTCTCTTTTGTTTAACATATCCTCCTAATAATTGCCAGAAGTACAGGTTTATCCCTGTCATTCAGCAACTCCTTATTGCCTCTAGGATTAAATAAATTTCTCAATATGATTCCATTTAAAGACGTTCACAGTCTGGTTCCATTTTACCTTTTCAGTCGTAGTTTATATTATTTGCCTTCATGAGTTCTTATGTTTGCATCAAAATGACCTGCTATCCACTGTGTGTTATGTTTTATCTCTTTTCTCTGCTTCTTTTTATAAACCAGCAAAAACATATTTCATCCTCATTTCTATATCTTACAATCCTTAGTATCTTTCAAAGCATAACTTGGCTGCCACTTGCTACATTGGGCCGCCTCTGGCCCACCCAAGGATTAGCATTCTCAAGAGTGAAATTGGGCAGCTGGGTGAGACTGCTCAACCTAGAATTAAGGGAAATCTGAGTTCAAATTTTACCTCAGACATCACCTATGTGACCTCGAGTTAAGCCGCTTCTCTTTCTCAGTTCCTTCAATTCTAGAATTGAGATAATAATAATAGCAACTTCTTCACAGGGTTGGGGTAAGGACTAGCTGAGATACTTATGAAAATCTTAGCATCAGGGGCTGAGACATAGAAGTTGCTTAATAGATGCTTGTTCCCTTCCCTTTTTCTTTCTATATATTTTGTATTTACTTAGGTTTATACTGCGCAAAGGGTGCTAGACCCCCTTCCCCAAGTTAATTAATCAGAGACATCTTCAGGTACAAAGAGAAAGCATTTATTTAGTCCCTGCAGACACACCTGGGAAGTATGTCAGCTCCCAACATGTGCCCGACCAGACCAGCAGGAAGCAGTAAAGCTGGTTAAATAGCAAAAGACCCAAGTCTTTTCATTGGACAGACTAAAAGGAAGTAGCCATCATTGACCAATGGCCACCAATATTGTCTGCTTCCTGTGAGTGATGTCACTTCCTGTAGCTGACTTAGGGCCTGATCTTTGGAGACCTCTAGGCCAAGAGATCATGTGACTTCCTGCAGCCTGGCTCCGCAGACCTCTGGGAAAAGGGATCACATGACTCGAGCCTAAGGTTTGACCTACTCCATTTCATAGATTCTTTTTATTTTTTTTTTTGAAAAAGCGTCATCTGAGAAATTGAAACTATTTCTAGTCCTATGAAAAGATGCGCCAAATCAGTATTGATTAGGAAAATGTAAATTAAGACAACTCTGAGAGACCACTACACACCTGTCAGATTGGCTAGAGTGACAGGGAAAGATAATGATGCATGTTGGAGGGAATGTGGGAAAACGGGGATACTGATATATTGTTGGTGGAACTGTGAACACATCCAGCCATTCTGGAGAGCGATCTGGAACCATGCTCAAAAAGTTATCAAACTGTGCATACCCTTTGATCCAGCAGTGTTTCTACTGGGCTTATACCCCAAAGAGATACTAAAGAAAGGAAAGGGACCTGTATGTGCCAAAATGTTGGTGGCAGCCCTGTTTGTAGTGGCTAGAAGCTGGAAAATGAAAGGATGTCCATCAATTGGAGAATGGTTGAGTAAATTGTGGTATATGAATGTTATGGAATATTATTGTTCTGTAAGAAATGACCAGCAGGATGAATACAGAGAGGCTTGGAGAGATTTACATGAACTGATGCTAAGTGAAATGAGCAGAACTAGGAGATCATTATATACTTCAACAACAATACTATATGAGTATCAATTCTGATGGACATGGCCCTCTTCAACAATGAGATGATTCACACCAATTCCAATTATTCAGTGATGAAGAGAGTCTACACCCAAAGAGAAGACTGTGGGAACTGAGTGTGGAGCATATACTCAGCTGTGACATTAACTATAACTTTGAATATAGACAAGTTTCCATCTTATATAAAAATATTCTGGTACAAAAAAAATCAATATACGTTAAAAGAGTACGCAACATATATTTATTAAACAATTCCCAGAAGGTTTAAAACATAGCATTTCTACTCTTTCTGTTTTTGTTTGCTTGCATTTTGTTTTCCTTCTCGTTTTTTTTCTAGATCCGTTTTTCTTGAGCACCAAGATAACTTTATAAATATTTATACATATATTGTATTTAACATATACTTTAATATATTTAACATATATTGGACTATATGCCATCTAGGGAAGGGGGTGGGAGGAAGGAAGGGAAAATTTGGAACAGAAGGTTTTACAAGGGTCAGTGTTGAAAGATTATCCATGCATGTGTTTTGTAAATAAAAACTATAATAAAATAAATTAAAAAAAAAAAGAAAAAGCTTCATCTGGTCCCATTCAGTCTCTATGATCAAATGTAAGCACCTTGAACACAGGATACTATTTCATTTTTGTCTTTGTATTCTCAAGGTCTGGCAGTTAACAAAAAATGTCAAACTGAATTGAAAAAGGAAGTCTAAAGAAATTTAGATTTAGATTTAGAAGTAAGAACAGTATTCCCTTTATATCCATCTGATATATCCTGTATATTGTATCTCCACTATAATTTCTGTCAGAACTCTGTCATAGGACTAGTTCTTAGTTTTCTCATGACTTCTGACTCTGTCTAATCTTAGAGGTTTTAATCTTAGAGGAGGAGGAGGAGGAGGAGGAGGAAGAGGAGGAGGAGGAAGAGAAGGAGGAGGAAGAATTCCCTTATTTTGATCATTAGACCTTTTCAGGTTAATTAATGTTTTTCCAGAAATAGTTTACGCAACTGTGACATTAACTATAACTTTGAATATAGACAAGTTTCCATCTTATATAAAAATATTCTGGTACAAAAAAAAATACGTTAAAAGTATGCAACATATATTTATTAAACAATTCCCAGAAAGTCTAAAGCAACTTGAATTCAACTTCAGGCTGTTACTACTTGGGTCACTTTGGGTCAATCCCTTTATCTCAGAAACTTCAATTTCCTTTCCTGTGTATATATCTCTAAATCCATTAAGCTTAAATTCCTATTGTGTGAGACAGTGATCTTTATCCAAATTAAAACCAGAGACTCTCAAGGTAAAAATCAAAAAAAGGATTTATTATGGCCTCAAAGAAAGGGGAGCTTCCAATGATAACAGTGTTGGTATAGGAGTGCAAAGTGCAAGCTGCAAAACACAGGATTATATAGACTCTAACTCGGAAGTCCCCCACCCCCTCTTTGATTTTTAACTCCCATTGAATGGGGCATCCAGGCTTACATTCTAATCCACCCAGAGACTAAAAAAATCTACCCAGAGACAAAGAATACTAGCTAATAACATACTCTTTATCATATTAGGAACTTAATGCTAATTGTGACAAAAAGGACAAGGGGAACAAGAAAGAAATGTATGTTTATGTAAGATAAGGGAATACCTGTGTCTTTTGGCTGTAGCACAACTTGTTATTGCAAAGTTTCAAGTTATAATTAGGTAATAGGCCAAAGCCACATTCTTATGAGAGGAGTCACTCAATTTATGCTAGGCATTAGGAATATAACTGAAAAAAAAAAAAAAAAAAAAAAAACAGAGATCCTACTTTAATTATTGTTGAGTCGTTTTTGTAACTATAAGCATACAAGAAGAATAAGAAATTTATACAAGTAAGCATGATGCAAATCATAATTTTAAAATGGCAAAGGAGAAGTTTATTGAAAAAATTGGGATGGGAAGAAAATGTTTTCATCTAGAATCAGAAAAGATATCAGGAAGAAACCCAAAATAGCTAGTAATTTTGATTAGAATGTAGAGTGAAGCTGAAAAAATGGGTTAGAGCTAGATTGCAAAAAAAAAAAAAAAAAAGAAAGAAAGAAAGAAAGAAAGAAAGAAAGAAAGAAAGAAAGAAAGAAAGAAAGAAAAAAAAACTTGTATTTTTATGTTAAAAAGAAAAAGAAACAAAACTTGTATTTTTATGTTAAGAAGTTTATATTTTATTCTATAAGCAACTGAAACCACTAAAGATATTTGAGAAGAATTGCTTTGTCTACCTTGTCAGTAGAATAATAGAGTCAAAGGACGGTACTTTTAGGTTAAGGAGACATACACATGTTTAAAGGAGGCAGTAAATGGAGAGGAGAGAAAAGAGGAATGACTAGTAAATTAAAGGGCCCTTGGATTTAGGAGGGGTGGCATGAATGACATAATTTCAACAATAAGTCTCAGTCCCCAAAACATCATCAGTGTAGACTAGAAGGAAGAAAGGGTAAGTGAAGACAAAGAAAAGCTCTAGGTATATAGAGGAAAAGATGAAAAGTTAGGGTTAGATTGTCCCAATTACTTTTAGAAGGAAAATTATGTTTTAAGAAACAGGAGATACCTTAAAACAGTAAGTAATTCTATCTAAAAACAGCAGCAATCATGATTTGTAATGGGGATAAGCTAGAAATTGTACTTCCTAGTACAATAAGGGGTGAAGCCAGGATGTTCATTATCACTTCTATTAATTAATACTATACTAGTAATATTGACTTTAGCAATAAAACAAAAAAAAAAATTAAAGGAATTAGAATAGGTGACATGGAAATATACAGATGTTTATGCAGATGTTATATTTTGAAAATCCTCTGCAGATGTTATATTTTGAAAATCCTAGAGAATCAACTAAAATTTTATTTGAAATTAATTCCCACATAGGATTTGGTTATTTATTTGTTTTTAGAATACAGATGACCTAATTCTGAAGAATAATTATGAATAATAAAGAAGCAGTTTCTTATATCTTTGTTGATTTTATAGCAATTTTCAGCAAAAGTATGGAGAACACAAAATTTAAATATAAAATACTAAACAAGGGAAAATAAAGAACAAAGAGTGGAATGGGAAAAGGGAAAAAATGGTAACATGAACTTAAAACTAAATTGGGTAGTATAAATTTCCTCCATTTTTTTATTCTTTTTCTTCCCCAGAAATGATAAAGAAGGTAAGCTATGAGACTTCAAACTGCTATAAAGAAGTAAGTAACAAAACAATCTGGTATTAGCTAAGAAATGCAGTGGTGGATCAATAGAATAGATTAGTTACAAACCATGGTATAGTAAATAACTATAGTAATCAAGCATATGATAAAAACCAAAGATCCAAATTATTGTAATAAAAACTTATATTTGACAAAATATGTTGGAAAAACTGGAAAATAGCAAGGTAGAAACTAGGTGTAGACCATCATCTCACACTATCTATCAAGATAAAGTGAAAAAGGATATATAACTGACACATAAAGGGTGATACCATAAGTAAATTAATAGCATAAAATAGGTTGCCTGTCAGAATTATGGATAAGGGAAGAATTTAAGACCAAAGAAAATATAGACAGCATTATAAAATATAAAATAGATAATTTTGATAATATAGCATTTAAAAGTTTTTGCATA
Organism: Antechinus flavipes; assembly: GCF_016432865.1. NCBI lineage: Eukaryota > Metazoa > Chordata > Mammalia > Dasyuromorphia > Dasyuridae > Antechinus > Antechinus flavipes. The sequence continues at coordinate 143,009,603 of NC_067400.1, forward strand.
TATGAAACCAATGCAACCAAAATTAGAAGGAAAACAGAAAACTGGATGGGGAGGGGAATTTGCAACAAGTGATTGCAACAAAAGCTGCTAAAGGTCTCATTTCTCAAATATAGAGAGAACTAAATCAAATTTATAAATTTCAAGTTATTCCCCAAATGATATGTGGTCAAAGGATATGAACAAGCAGTTTTTAGATAAAGAAATCAAAGCTATTTATAGTCATATAACTCACTACTGATCAGAGAAATGCAAATTAAAACAACTCTGAGGTAAAACAACATCTCACCCTTATCAGAGTGGTAAGTATGACAAAAAAGGAAAATGTTGGATGTTGGAGGGAATGTAGTTACATGGGATACTAATACATTGTTGGTAGAGCTATGAAGCAATCCACCTATTTTGGAGAACAATTTAGAACTACTCCCAAAAGCTTATAAAATTGTGCATCTCTTTTGATCCAGCAATATAAACTGTTATATCTATATCCCAAAAACATCCAAAAAAAGATGAAAGGATCTATTGAACAAAAATATTTATAGCAGCTCTATATGGTAGCTTAGAATTGAAGTTCAAAGTGATGTCTATCACTTAAGGAATGGCTAAATTAGTTGTGATATATGATTATAACAGAATATTATTGTGATATAAAATGATATAAATAGGATGATTCCAGAAAAATTTGGAAAGACATGAACTGATGAATAATGAAGGAAATAGAAGTAGTAGAACTTTATATACAGTAACAGCAATATTGTTTGATGAAAAACTGTGAATAACTTACCTGTTCTCAGCAATAAAATGATTTCAGGAAAATTCAAAGGACTAATAATGTCTCTGTCTCCAGAGAAAGAACTGATATTATTTAAATACATAATGAAGCATGCTATTTTTCACTTTCTTTCTTTCTTTTTTTCTCTTTTATATGAGTTTTCTTGTACAAAATGATTTTTGTGGAAATATTTTACATACATGTACAACCAATATGTGATTGTTTATGTTTCCAGGAACTGGAGAAGAGAAAGAAGAAAAGAGGGATAGAATTTGAAATTAAAAACTTTAAATAAAGACTTTTTTAAATTAAAGAAATAATAAGAGAAATGAAAGTGGTAAAATTGAATCCTTGAGGGAAAAGAAAGTTGCAAGATCCACTTGGGAGATTGTAATGGGGAGTTAATAAAGATAAATAAAAGAATTGCACTGTCCTGCAAGAATAAGGAGGGAGTTTCTTCAATTGCACTCTTTGACCCAGAAGTAGAAGCAAAGGAACTCTGTTAGTTTATTTTTCCCAAAGGTTGGAGAAAAGTAAGAGAACAGTGGGAAAGCAATTGGGTGAAAAGTCTTTCAAAAATGAAGGAGAGTACATTGTTAAAATATCAATTTCTCCTCTTTTTTCTTTATTTCACTTTATCTTTGTTCTTTCTTTTCCCTTGTTTAGTATTTTATATTGTAAATCTGGAGTCCTCATACTTTAGCTGAAAGATATTATAAAAATTGGCAAAAATATAAGATGCGAGAGTTAAAAATTAGGGGAAAAGGGAATAAAATCAATCAAGGAACAATGATCAAACACAACAATAAAGACAAAGCTACGTAAGAATTTAAATAATAAATCAGATAAATTTTAAATTTCTCAACCACTCTTGTGTAATATATAAATAATGCTTTTGACATTCAATATGAGTCAGGTACAGTATTATTCAACTTGTGACTTTAGAATCTGCTACCTTTTGAACTATTCACACTCTGCTAAGCTTTCTAATGCTTTCCTTTTTTTAATTCAGTTCTATCCCTGTGTTAACACTGTCTACTTTAGCACAGGAAACTAAATGCAGAGAGAAAAACTCTCAATTAATTAGCTTCTGTACCTAAGCTAATTTCTTTCTAATCAATAGCTATTCATTTCCCCAATGCTTAAAAAGTAGGACTGTTCTCCTTATTTGCAATTGGCACTAAATCTTCTATGAACTGAAAAAAAAAAAGATGAAGAACATGGTGATAAATGCCAGCCTCCTCCAATTCCTGAGATATTTTCTAGTTAATCATTCAATGAACAATCATTTATTAAGCATTTACTATGTGCTATAGACCCTGGGCTGAGTGGTAGGAATAAAATAAGACAATAAGACTCCTTTTCTCCAGCAGCTCACATTGCTTTGGAGGAGACAATAGGCTTATGGTGATATTAACTAATGGATAATTTCTGAAGAAGGAAATTGAGATATTAATTGAGTGGATTTTTTAAGACCCTCATGAAAATTTTAAATTTTAAGCTGGGTCATGAAAGAAACCAGGAGGCAGAGGGGGAAAAGTGAGAAGATTCCATGTGGTGGACACCAAGGGAAAAAAGCATGGATCTAAGAGACATAGTATAATGTGTGAAGAATAACAGGTAGAACAGAGGAACCCTATCCTGTGGGGAACAAAAGGAGGCCAGAAATAGTTGTGTCCCAGTGAATAAAATACTAGATCTATAATCAGGAAGATACAAGTTCGGATACAAAAACATTTGCAAATTGTGCTATTTGGATGATCCTGGGCAAATTATTTTACTTTTGTCCCTGTTTCTTCACTTGTGAAATGATTTGTAAAATGGGGATAATTGGAGTACTTCATAGATTTGTTGTGAAGATAAAATAATTTTTTGAAAGTGCTTTGCAAACCTTAAAGCACTATATAAATGTTAGTTATTACTATTATTGTTATTGCTATAAATTATGTAGGGGAGGGTAAATTATAAAATGGGAAAAAAATAGGTAAGATTAGGTTGTAAAAGGCTTTAAAGACCAAACAGACTGCAGTGCATTTAATTCTAGAAGTAATAGGGTACCACTGAAGTTTACTAAGTAGGAGTGTCAAAATCAAATCTGTGTTTTGGGAAAGACATTTTGGCAGCAAAGTAGAAGAGAGATTGAATTAGAGAGAGCTGATGCAAGCAAAAATTAAAATGCTATTGTAACACTCAGATGAGAAGTAATGTGATATTATACAAGCATAGTTGCTATATGAATGAGGAAACAGTATGTATATGAGAGATGTTATGAAGGAAGAAATAACAAGATTTGACAATAGATTGGATAGGTGGAATGAGGGCTAAAGACACCTCCAAGTCTGGGTGACTGGGAACATGGTGGATCCTACAACAGTAATAAATTCAGGATGAGAGGATGGTTTGGAGAGAAAGATATTCTATTTGAACACAGGAAGCTGGAGATGCCTATAGGTTATCTACTTTTAAGTGCCCAATAACTCTAGGTAATGAGGTCCCATTAAGGATAGATATTTCAATCCAGGAATGATTTGCATAGGGATGATAATTGAACCTACAGGAAAAGGACAAAGAATGGGTTTCTCCCAAAGAGTCAATAGAATTTAGAGAATGCAAATTCTTGCATAAGAATCCTAGCTCTGGTAGCCATTACCTATGTGCATTTTAGCATTTCAGAATCCTTCTTTTGGAAATGAGAATTCTCATCTTTAAAATGGGAATAATAATCTCTGCCCTTTCTAGTTTCTCTCTCTCTCTCTCTCTCTCTCTCTCTCTCTCTCTCTCTCTCTGTCTTTCTCTCTCTCTCTCTTTCTCTCTCTCTCTCTTTCTCTCTTTCTCTCTCTCTAATGAAAAATAATGTACAAATTTGTAGTAATGCCCTCCCTCCATCTGTGCCCTTCCCCACCAAAAAGCATACCAATGATAGCAAGTATGCTCCAAAGTTGCCTCATTCTGTAAACTTCTCTATTTTTCTCTAACTCTCTACTCTCACTTCCAACCTGGATTCTTTTTACCTTGGAAATACTTCTGCCCGAAGGCCCACTCTCAGGATTACTAGCACCATTTACCATTTATGAGAGGCCCCAATTACACTCATTGATGAACTATCTCTCTGAAATTCTCCACCATTTCCTTGCCCCTTAGTGGATAACCTCTCCTTCTATCCTCTGCTTTCCATCTTTCTCTTTACATATTTCCTCCCTCATTGTAATGCAAGCTCCTTGAGAGTAGGGACTGTCTTGTTTGCTTGTGTTCTATCTCTAGCACATGTCTCAGAGCCTAACAGATAATACAAACTTAATAAATGCTCCATCTTTCTTTTGATCTATGTGTCTGTCTGTCTCTCTATCTGATGGGATTCTAATTGTTGCTCCCAGCCCAAACCTTCTCCCTCTTCCACCCAAAACCCACAGAAATCCATAATTCAATAGCTGACAGGTACAGTACAGGTCTACATGGTCTATAATACCATCATCCATCAAATCTAGACATATCATGGACATCAACTAACAGGAAAATTGCACCAACAGAATATAGACCAAAACATTAAATAAGAAACTTTAATTAATCTTTTTTTCCTGATGTGGTGCCTACACATTTTCCATCTTTGCTGTACTTTGGGTGAACTTATAATGAAATCAGGCTAACTTTAATATCATTATTATACATTAATAACCCCAAGTGGGATTTTCTGTATACCTTCTTGATAACCACATAAGCAGTTCTATCAAGGCTTTAGGACTTCCCCATGTTAGCAAATTCTTCCTTTAACCTCAAAACCTACATACTTTGTGATGTAATCATATTCCATAAATACCTATCTTACATTGTTAAGGCTACTATCTCCTGGTGGATTCCTAAGAGGAGCACAGTCCACTTTGAGTGCATGATTAACAATCAATCTTAATAAATGCTTTGATTTGGAAATGCCCTATCCCAAATTCTTTCAAAGACACTACAAATTTTTTGCTTGAACCCCAACATATCTATCAATCTATATATCTATCTCCATGAAAGTTATAGTATGATACGCAGAGGATATTTTAGAAGACTGCAAAGTTTAACAAATTGTTAACCTAAAAAGATTTCAAATCCAAGACCTTAGAAGGGGCAAATTCAGAACTGCAGAGCATACATTGCTAAAAATCAGGCTATTAAGTAAGGTTTTGTTTTAGTTTTTTAGCAACAAGAGCTCATGAAAATAGCCTTCAAAAGCATTTAGAGGTAAATTTGTAAAAGGGGGTTAAACAATGGCATTTATTACCAAGAGTTCTTTGAGATACACACACACACACACACACACACACACACACACACACACACACACATTAGTAGAGGAAACCAGTGATATTACAAATTCTTGAAGTAAAGATGACAATACCTTATATTTACTAATTGGACAAATTTTTTTAAACTATTTCAGAAAGGACAGAAATTTATTATGTGAAATTATTAATGCTAACTGCATTTCTTAAGAGAATTGTCACAATAAGATATAATTCATAATACTCAAATTTTCATACTTTTTTGTTTCATTTAACCTTTATTTTTTCCTCTCAATCATGTGGTTATTTTGTTTGTTTTCAGTTGAAGATGAGATGGCTATTTGCTATTTGGAAGTTGAAAAGTCATTAAGCCTTTGCAATCTATTTTTAAAAGCTAAGTACATGAAAAAATATGTAAAATTATAATAATTTTCCTAATCTAGTTGTTATTCACTGGGGATGAGAGCTTGACAAGAATAGAAAGTTTCCTTGGTAGATGAGCAGAGCATTAAACAACATTTAATTCACATTTCTGCATTAGGAGATAAGAGTTATTAAGTTTTATGCCCTCCAGTGCACTTAATACTCTGTAGAAATATCCTTCAGCCTCAGAGGTTATTTACCTTTTTCTGCAATGTACACGTGTCAATCTTTAAAGACCTGGATAAGTTGAACAGTGGATCTTGTGAAGCAAATGGCATAGTAGTCTTAAGTGTATTAGCTTGCTAACATGCATTTAATCTGCCTCATTACCATCACTGTTACTGTACAAACAAAATGTCAATTGGAAGATGAGCTTTTAACAGGATTTTTTTTTCTTAATAGGACAACAGAAAAGTCAACATTGCTAATAGGTTAAACTGCTAATTTTGACAAAAATATATTAATGAAACCTGGAATCACTCATTCAACGCAATAATCTAAACTATTAAAAGATAAAATAAAATCATAGATACAATTTGCCTTAAAGTATTATATAAATAAGTTATGGTTATTGATATTTTTGCTATTAATTTTGTTTTTATTGTCTTTATTCAAATTTTAGCTTGTAATGCTATCTCCATAAATCATTTGTCAGCAAGTGCTATTTCAGTATAGATATTATAGAATTTCAGATCTATACTTTTGTGTTAAATATAGGCACTAAAAGAAAATAAATGAATCTAGGATGTATATTCATGTATTAGTTAACATAAACATTCATTTACATTTCTTGTGATAAAAATGTTACTTCAGACTTCCTCAAAGTACTTATATAAAAACACACTGAAAACTGAAATAAATGAAGCTTAGGCCCCTAAAACATAATGAGAATAAATGTTTTGGCACTCTGAAATCTCTTGTAACTTTAGAAACTTAATTTGGAATACAGTAGACACTGCAAAAGGTTTGGTAATTTATGGAAAGATGTGGGTGAAAATTTTTAAGGGTAGGACAAAGGTTTCAAAATCACCTAGCATACTGCCTTTTGGATATTTTGTTAATATTAATAAATAGAATCTTAAAGTTTGTAAAGTCCTTTACAAATATTATCTTATTTTATCCTTACAACAGTCCTAAAATAGTAGATAATATTTTTATCCCCATTTTATAGATGAAGAAACTGAGGTTAGATAGAAGTTAGATAACTTGACCAATATCACACAAGTCATAAGTGTTTAAGGCCTTTTTTATTTTAAATCTTTTTTAAATCTGATTTTCCTGATTCCTGATTATCCACTGGTCTACCTAGTTACTTTTTACTACTAAAACAGAAACTAAAAATAATAATGTTTTAAATTCAAACCTTGTTCCACCTTCTTTCCAATGCATACAATATCTTATCCCCTAAAATTCCCTGGAATTTTTTTTTTTTTTACATTCAAGATTTCCTAGTGAATTATTAGTGATATGTGTTGGCTAGAATTGGTATTAGAATTGGTGACAGGTAGAATTGTCAAATGAAACTTTGACAGAAACTATCTCAAAGTATAGTTGAGATGATATGGAAAAGATTTAACAGTTAGTTCAAGACAACAGGCAATATATAACAAGGATAACCAGTTGAATGATGTCAGTCTAAGGCAGATTTATACTGTTCTTATCACAGTTCTGTATAAACTACATCCATGAAATTCAGACTTCCATTTACAGAAGGTGTAGCCACAAGCCACACTACAATAGAGAAGCTAACCACACAGTGGAAACACCATACTTAACATTGTGAAAAAGGATTATTCTAAAGACATCCTCATTTGAACAAACATTCTCTAAAGCAAAACAGAAGTTCACCCTGTGTTTAAATGTTCAAACAGCAAGGATATTTAATGGGGGCATCACTCATGGCTATTAAGTCATATTAAGCAAAGAAATAGTCTGTCTTGTGGATTTAGATGGGGATAGTAATTATCCATTCTGGCAAGTCTTGTACAGAGGTCATGGGGAGGTGGGGATTGGGTAGAAGGGGGATTTCTCTGTGATGTATCTCAGTATTGTGACAGAAATAAAATAGATTTCTTGTCTTGCTAATTTGTTTTCCTTATGTTTTTTATTTACTTTATCATAACAGCTTCTTACGTGATTCTGTCCTTTTCCTTCTTCACCTCCTTGATTTTTTGCCTTCCTTACTCTTCCCAATCCTTTTTCTTTGTTTAGATTGAACCCTTCTCTTATTCTAGCTTAACTTTAAATTTTCCTCAAATTTTCCTATATATCAATGTCTCCAATTCAATATAATCTTCTCTAATTTCTTTAATTAATTCCTTCTTCTATTATGGCAAACTATACCATGAAAACTCCCTATATGAAAGCTTGTAGTATTATTCTCTGTTATATACTAAAAATATTATAATGTCTATATTTAATGTTATCATTTAAAATTAAAATTTATTTAAAATTTTCTACAACTTCCTGACCTCTCTATGTTTCTCTTTAACTACATTTTGATCTTTCAACATGTCTTACTTTCCCATATAGCTCCATTCCTTTATGACTATAGCTATGCAACTAAGTTAACTTCAACAAGCACTGTAACCCCAGCCTTCTTCCTCAAAACTCCATTCTAGCTTCTTTATTTCTCTATACATCACTATACTTCTATTAAAAAAAATAATTCTACTCTCATTGAATTGCTTGAAGGACATAAGTTTTAGTAAAGACTGAGAAAGAGGCATGCATTCCATCTCCTGACCTCTGTCAGTCATTTATTATTTAACCATCTTACTTCTGTAGCAATGTATTAGTACCATTAACCAAAGGAGTAGAAAAGAGTTGATGGTGTATGTTGAATATATATGACAAGACCTGAGAAAGTAATGATATTAAATATACATAGTCTAACAATTCTAGTATATAACAAGGATTAATACTTAATATAAAATTTTATTCAAAGGAAAGATGGAAGGGAAGATGGAAATAAGAAAAAAGAAGAAATGGTTTTATTGAGTAGGATTTAAATTTGATTATCAGACGACATATAACACTTCAAACTAATGATAAAAAAGTAGAATTATTATTACACTGTAAGCTTTATATATGTACATAGACACATATATAGATTATATGTAATATGTAGACATGCTATATATGTGTATATGGCTGTTAATTATATCCATTTAGCTTATATAATTAACTTGTTTTATATCAATAATTCTTTTATATCAAATTCACTCGTTAAAAGAGAAGAATGGACTTTCTTAAAAATAGAAATATTTTCAATTGTTTACCAGGAATCAATTCAGTCACTTCAACAAGTATTCTGACCTAAGACTTTCATTGGTGTGAATTCTTACTTAATAATCTTAACTATCTACAGTATTCTCTTCACAGAAAAAAAGAAACTTTTCAAAAGAGTAGAAAAATAAAGCTTTGTAGGCAATGGAAAAATATTAAGCAGTTTATCTGCTAAATCTTAAAAATGAAAAGATTACACCAAAAATATTTGTTTAAAGAAAAATGTTTTTACCCTTAAAAAAAGATTCAAACAATCTCCATGGGAATTCCCACATTAGTTTTTGGAGCTGAAGAAATATCTGTATACACATAACTTGAAGTTAAGAAATCTAACAAATTCCATCAAAACAATATTTGTTTTCCTCATTAAATGACTCTTTGTAAATAAAGGTACCAAAGAATGTTAATTGGCCTAGGGAACAACCAAGTACATATAAACACAATGCATCAGTTGTTCCTATTCAGTAAACGTTGTTTTCATCTCCTGATGGCCCCCAAAGAGTAGTCATAGTCAGTTAATAAACTAAGAAGAGGCACAAACTGACTTGTAAATATCTGTAGCAATAAATCCCTCAACCAGCCAAGGTCTAACAAAGTTTTTGTCATTAATCAGATTTCTAGTTTGGATCAATAATCATTGTTGAAATGTTTTCAAGAGAATGTGCTATATCACTTTATGTAATTTCAAAAATGCGTCTTTTGATAATGTAACTCCTCTTACACTGACTTACAGTATGTGCCACATTATTAAATTTCTAGAAAGACTGACCCTATTTTTCCTTGGACATTTGTATTCTCATTTCATTAATATTTGCTTTAGAAGTGGGGAAAAAAAAAAACAACCTATCTTCAAATTACCTTCAAAAATGTTTTTCTAATTAATTCTTCCACTACACTTAAACTTCTTATATAAATGTGCCACTTAAACTTCTTATATAAAAGCCTAAATTGGAAAATAAGTCATTTTTTATCTACATACTTTCTCAATCTCCCTCACATGGTTCAACTACGGAACAACTAAATTTTTCAAGAAAAAGTTTTTTTGGGTTTTTTTTTTTGTTTGTTTTTTTTATTCAAACCAGTCTCTTAAGTTTAAATTTTAAGATCTGTCAAGGGGAGCACATTTCAATTGTACAAATAAAGAAATGCTTAGTAACATAGATATGTGTATGCATGTAGGTAAAAATGCATAATGTATAGAAAAAGCAAGACATAGTTACTAATTCTAAAGAAAAAGTCACCACTATAATGCCTCACACATGGACCCAAGGATGACTAATCCAGATTTAAGACTTTTTTTGACTCTATACCTACTCAAGCTCCCGTTGATATATTTGCTTTTATTATACAAAAAGAGCAGGACATTAGTTCACAGACTATATCAAATAAAGTAACTATAGGTTACCCCACTATAAGTGGGAAAGACAAATACAAAGAGAAATGATTTCAGTAAACATCCTTGAAACTGGAACATGTGTTTTTAGATACACATGGCCAGAACATATATGTGACCAGAACAACTTAATACTCCCCATGCAGCTGAACTGCTGACATCTGATGAGAGCACCCCCAATGCTCTCTGCTACTCTTTGCTATGCATATCATCTTTGAATCCAGAATCATATCTCCAATCTCCAATCTATCTCATTAACTGTTGGGCACCTTTTCTGGTCCAAGAGTTCGTGGGCTTTAGCTATGTAGTCATTGATGGGTAAGTCTTTCCCTGAAAGGAAAAATTATAGTTATTTTATTGAATAACCAACAGTAATGATCCACCAATAATGGCTAGATCGCCAATAGAAATTAGCAGAATATCTGAAGATAAGAATAACTCTATTTTATTAACTAGATATATCTGAGTTAACAGCTGGATATTCAAGAGAATTCTGAAACTCAATTATGTCCTAAATAATACATTATATTGTTCTCATAATTTGCTCCTATTCCAAATGTCTTTATTATCACTGGTGCAGCATTCTTTCCAGTCACACAGGTTCACAATTTCATCCTCACTTCCTTATTCTCACTCAACCACATATCTAATTTGTTGCCAAATTTCTTGTTTCTACCAACACATCATTTCTCATATGTATCTGCTCCCTACCTGTTGTTACCACCCTAATACAAGCCCTCAATACTTCTTGCCTGGACTATTGAAATAATATCCAAATTAGGCTCCCTGTCCCAATCCCTTCCCTACTGCAATCTGTTCTCCACACAACCATCAATAAATCATATAAGCCTGGGTCTGGTCCTGTCACCTTTCTCTAAAACCATTCAATAAATTCCAGTGCCTTCCTATTATTACTTTATTCTTTTCATCTTCTTTATTTGTCCTTGAAAGTTCTTCACAACCTGGCATCTTTCTTTGTTTCCAGTGTTCTTATACATTATTCCTTTTCATATTGGCCTGTTAATGTCCATGTTTTTGCAAGATCTATGCATCTGGAGTGCACTATCTACCCAACTTTGTATCTTGTAATCTCTGGTTTGTACAAGAAGCCTCCACTAGCATTGTCCAATTTTAAACGCCCTATCTCAAAAAACTAGCTTGAATTTGTTTTGCATATTTTTATTATAATAACTTTTTTATTTTTCAAAATACATGCAAAAATAATTTTAATACTCACCCTTGAATTGAAAAACCTTGTACTCCAAATTTTTCCCTCTCTCTCTTGGACTTCCCATTCCCTAGACAACAAGTAATCCAAGATAGGTACAGTTCTTCTAAATATATTTCCACATTTATCATGCTGCACAAGAAAAATCATATCAAAAAAAGAAAAATGAGAAAAAAGAAACAAGCAAGCAAATAACAACCACAACAAAAAATATGAAAAATATTATATTGTGATATGTGTGTATATGTGTATATTATGTGTATATACTAACCACCTCTCTGGTTGAGAGTTAAGAGGTTCCTTTAAGTTGATTTATACCATGATTGGGATCCTGAGTTCCTTAAAATATTTAGGGGACTCAGATAAAAAGAAAAAAGAAACCTGCAGGAGATATTTGAAGACCAGGACTACAATACACAAATCACTCCAGAAATCCTCTTGGGAATAATGAAATGAAGGGAAATGGTAAAGAAAGAAGACAAAGCTATCTCCTTTCACTCTTCTGGTCCACATTCCAGTCTTTACTATACATATCTCTAATAACAACAGTATCCAAAAAAAACTTACCTTTTCATTTTATTGTGACCAGGATTAAATCTGGCCTATCTTCATGCAAAATTGACTGTCCTTTTTTGGGTTCTATTTACCTGTCATGCATAGACTTTCTCACCGCTTTCAAAAGACACAAATAAAAAGAGATAAAATGAGTATAAGAACTGATTCCAAATGCCTCATTTCTATGCTTCAAATCACTTTTTGTATCATCTTTATTTTCTTGAATCTATGTAATGGAGAAAAAAGCCCTACATACCCTATTCCATGATTGGTTTATCTTTTTTTTAATGCTCCTGTTTTGTGAACTGGAATATTAACACAATGATGCAGAAAATAAAATCTGAGGCCTGTTAGATAGTTTAAGGGTTTACTTAAATTGATTGCCTTGGAAATTGCTTTTTGATAACTGCAAAAACAATTAATCTTCCATGTCTTCAGAAATTGAAACTAATTGTGAGATTCAATACATAAAATCAAGTTGGTGGAACAAAAATAAAAAATAAATAAAACTAACAAAAAACAGTAGCCAGATCCCCATCACATGAAATTCAAGAGTAATTATCCTGAAGAGCTGTATAGAATATTAATGTTCTTTGGAGTAGAGGTAATATTGAGCAAATTTGACCTACATTTATGTTTATATATTAGGACCTTTACTAGCTACTTAACACTCACTCCATTTGTTCAATGTGTCTGAATTAGTGCCAGGTGAGATATAAAAGAATTTAATTCCCTTAAGCTAGTCTAAAAAGTAAATAATGAATCAGCAGTGAAAGACTGGACTTTTCCCATAATAAGTATATTTAACCAATCATTAAGTAGATTTGGGAATGAGACCGAAAAAGCTTGCATTTAATAGTAATTTACTAAACTGGTAACTAACCACTTTAACCAACCAATTGTTGTTTGTTATTCAATCATTTCAATCATTTCTGACTATGACCTATTTCTTGGCAAAGATACTGAAGTAGTTTGTCATTTTTCTCTCCAGTTTATTTTACTGGAATTTTATAGACAAAGGGGTTAAGTGACTTGCAGGGTGACATAGCTAATAAGTGTCTGAGGTCATATTTGAATTCAATTCCTCCTAAACCCAGAGCAGGTGTTCTAATCATTTTCCATATAATTGTACCCCAAATATTGGTAGTTGTGTCTATAAGAGGGAGATGATACTGATTCTTTAGTTGTGATCCCACTACATTTAAGATTTTTTTTAATGGAAAAATCAATGAGATGGTGGCTTGAGTGTAATCTCTGCTAACTGGGAGCTAAGGATGACAGATGCCTTGAGTATGGGAATGTTGATGTTCAATGAGTGTCTTCACTAAGTCTAACACTAATATGATGAGCTCTGGTTTGCAGGGAGCTACCAGGTTATTTAAGAAGGGTCAGAAGAAATGTACTGATCAGTAGTAATCACAGGATTAAGTCTTACAGAGGTTGATGGACCATTTCAAGTTTCAGACAAATATGGAGTCCAGTTTAAAAAAAAAAAAAAAAAAGGAAAAGGAAACTGTTAAGTGATACAACTAGGCCCAGGTAAGGCCTGAAATCAAATCCAGCTTCCAATACTTACTAGCTGTGTGATCCTGGCAAATCACTCAGCATCTGCTTACCTTAATTTCCTTAGCAATAAAATGAAAATAATAAGAGCACAGGTTGTATGGTGGATCAAATATTTGGTGAAGATAATATTTGTGGAACATATAGCATAATGCTGGCATGTAACAGACACTCTAAAAAATGCTTATTCCCTTCCTGTCCTTTTCCTTTATATTCTCCTTATTTAATTCAACCACCAGTGCATTCAACAATTAGTTTATTCTAAAAAGGAATTGAACAGTCATCACTGGCTCTCATTTTGGGAATTTGTTTTAGGATATGATTTGTCAAATATGAGCATGAATTTGTCCCAAGCAATATCTAACTAGTGTTCATAAATTGTACTTCTTGGTGCCCCAAACAAGGTTCCAAATTTTCCATGGGATTAGAATTAGGGATTATTATCAACAAGAGTATTCTAGAGCTACTTCTAGAAAAGAGTTCAAATGGAAAGAGAATTAGCCTAGAGCTAGGAGATTTGGGATCTAGCCATGGCTTTAAGGCTTCCTAAGTGTTTGACCTTAGTATTTCAACTTGTCATATTGGTCCAAATAATTTGGCTTTTCTGAACTTGTTTCCTCATCTATAAAATTGGGAGTTGGACTAAATGACCATTAATGTTTCTTCCATTTCTAATATTCTATGTTCAGAATTTTACTGAGCTCCTGGGAGTGGTCCACTAGAACATTCCCTAAAAATTTATTCAATCATTATATCTTTTATATTCCTAGCTCTGTGTTTATTCTATAGGGCAGGAAATGGCAATCATTCAGTCCACACTTCTGAGTGCTGTCTGAAGCAATTTAAAATGTAGATGGAAACTATTTAACAAAGTAAATAAAAATACAATTGAACACATTGTATTTTCTGAGTCAATGTGCTATAACAATGATCCTTATATACAGTTCAGATTCCTTGTTTTACATAAGTTTGCCATCACTAATATAGAAGAGGCAAAAAAAAAAAGTTGTGATAAATGTTACCTGACTTAATAAAAGTCACGGTCTATTTAGGGAAGTAAATAACAAGAAAAGAATGTAACTAAGTGATATAGAAAGCAAATACTCAATGGTCTGAAAGACTGAAAGGTGAACATGTATTAGAGGAGATGAGGAAGAAATCATTACAAACGGCCCCATTAAAAGGAAACATCACATCAATTCTGAGGCCATGATTCTTTTCAACAATGAGATGATCCAAATCAGTTCCAATTGTTCAGTAATAAAAAGAACCAGCTACATCCAGCGAAAGAACTATGGGAAATGAGTGTGGACCACAACATAGCATTTCCAATCTTTCTATTATTGTCTACTTACATTTTTGTTTTCCTTCTCAGATTATTTTTACCTTCTTTCTAAATCCGATTTTTCTTGTGCAGCAAGATAACTATATAAATATGTATACATATATTATATTTAACAAAGACTTCAACATAGTCCAACATATATTGGACTACATGACATCTAGGGGAGGGGATGGGGAGAAGGAGGGGAAAAGTTGGAACAGAAGGTTTTGCGAGGATCAGTGTTGAAAAATTACCTACCTATATGTTTTGTAAATAAAAAGCTTTAATAAAAAAGGAAATATCTCCATAAGCTAATAAATTCAAATAATTTAAATATAATCATTTTATTCCAAATGAGAAAAATCAAGCAAGAGAAGCTAAGTGATAGGTCTATGGTCTCAACATTAGCAAATACCAGAATTGAAAATTGAATCCAGGTCCTCAATTGTTGTTTTTTCCCTCATTATTCTACATTACTTATTTCTGCACTCTACTTTTAGGATATCCTCTAGTGACTTTCCAAGCTTCAATCTGCTGAATGCTGTTTATCTCTAAATCCAATCCCATTACCAGTTAAAAATAAGCACTTGTCATTATATTATCCCCATTTGGCTTCATTTTTCATACTCACTTTGTTCCTGTCCTTTTATTTGCCTTTCCCAATACTGATAAATTGCTTCTTTTCATCTTTCCTCTCCAATTCATCCTGCACATAAATGTGAAGGTGATTTTTTTTTCTAAGCACAAGTTTGATTATATAACCCCTATCCTTTAATTTCTTCCTACTCCCTTGCTTCTACTAAAGGACCTTCTGTGGGTTCCTATTATCTCCAAAATCAAATAAAAAATTCCTCAGTTTGGCATTTAAAACTCCAAAACCTGGACCCTGCTTGCCCAGCCTTCTGACATCTGATTCCTTGCACTCTATGATGCTATACTTGCCTATTTGTACTTCATTAGACACAAAATCCCAACAATATCTTTGAATTGACTTTTTTCAGGACCGCTCTGACACCTCACTTCTGCCTTTTAGTTTCCATTTCAAGATTCAGTTTAAAGATCAGCCTCTATCTGAGGCCTTTCTGATCTTTCCACTTACTAATATTAGTCTTCCCTTTTCAGCTAGAATAGGTATGTTATCCCATACATTAAAAGGTAGGCTCCATAAGAGAATAAACCATAACTTTGGCTTGAGTGCTTAGGGCTTAGCACAGTTCAAGCACATGGTAAACTTCTAATAAATGACCCCACCTTCTACATTCATATTACAAAATTGTGTTAAATAATTATGGGGAGAGGAAATATTCCTCTTTAAAAAACTGGAGAAAGATGTCAGTTTCTATGATGTAATGTCACAGGTAATCAATTTGTTTTGTGTATAAAGCAAGACTTATTCTGTGACCAACATTATGAATAGCTAAGGTATATTAAGTCTGAAAGAGAATAAAGTCTGGTGGGGGTGGGGAAGAAAGATTACTTTTGGCTCAATCTGGGAAACATCAGTTCAAGAAGAAAAATCTGATGCAATTTTCAGAATGACTACTTAAACCAATCCATGTCAGGTCTATATAATCAATATCTGCTGCTACCACTTACCTTGGCTGCATTCCTTGAAAAATCCTTTTTTTTTTTTTTTAATGGTTCTCTTCTTGGGCACTTTCTGTAATGCTTTATGTAAATTATTTTGGCTTGTCTACCACATCCCATCTCAATCCTTCTCACATACTAACCTATTATACATACTGCATTAAATTTAAGAAAAACATCTTTCATATTCCCTGTATGCATTTCACTCTGTATAGGAGAGTGCTGCAAGATAGAGTTATTGCATTAGTCTATTGTTTTACTCCAAGAAATGGACGAAGGGTCAAGCTATTTTCCAGTTTGGAAAGTCCCTCTTAGGTAAATTTAATTTTAGCATAGTACAAAGGCCCAATTCTTCCTTCCTATACTGTTAACAAAACTTCTATAAATAGTTACATGTTCCCCTCATTCTGAGGGAGCAGAAACAGTTCTTGGAGGAAGCATAATCTTTTCCATTCAGAAAAATTGTCTTTAGTATAAATCTTGTATGAAAGAAATATCCCCTTTCCCAGATTTATATTTCTGGTCAAATAATGCCCATCCACAAAAACTCTTCATTCAGTATCCCTCTCATTCCTGGTGTCCTACATAATGATCCTTTCCCCTTGCTAGTTTTCAAAGAATTGTTCAATTTTACAGATCATACAGATAGTCATAAGATAGGCAATCTGGCAGAGTAGATAAAGAGCTGGTCTCAAAGCCAGGAAGCCCTGGATTCAGGTCCTACTTCTGACTTCTGTTGACTATGTGATCCTAAACAAAGAACTCAGAGCTTTAGGTAACCCACTAAAACTGTTGTTCATCCTTCCTTCTCAAAAAGGACCACTAACATCACAAGGGTGATGTCTTATAAGTTGCAGAGATGTCACTGACCTACATTGGTAGTGGTTCCTTCATCTAGGAGTTCCTTCTACTAATAAATATGTAAGAACCAAAATAAAATTTTGAATGGCAAAATTTCAACCTTTTTTTCAAAAAGTAGGAAGATACTTGGAGAATTCTCCACCTCTTTCAAATCATAACATATGACAGCTCCTTATTCCTCTCTCTCATAAGGCCAGTTTTGAAGAGAATACCCCAAACTTTGATCCTCATACATAAAATAAGAGAAGTTAAAGTTAGTTTAGAAATAAAATGAGGCATTAATTGAAAGACCATTTTATACTCTTAGTACCAACTTTTCTTTTCCTGAACTAAAAAGGTCATATATATTCTCATCACAAAGCAAGAACTTTCTTCTTTCTTTTCCTTTACATTTTGCTTTAGCTGTACTTTCCATTGCA